>NW_027645926.1:0-104000 GCF_951394435.1 Stenella coeruleoalba
ATGCTTGCTTAAGGGTAAAGGTGAGTTGGGTTGCTGCATAAAACCAGAGATTGAAATGAGCACAGATAAAGTTCCTTAAGCCAAATATGGAATAGACAAGAGCTACACCTTGCTCAACGAAATGGACTCAACACCGCATATTAAACGCCTAAGAATGTACCTGACTAGTAAGTATCGTAAAACCTATGGATTGCTATGTCTCCAAAAGAGAATCAAGCATGTGTACAGGGGCATAAACGCAGCAGTGATAGGATTGGAGAGGTTCGGTGAGCAAATGAAGACCCTTTGAAGTCATATTGCATGGTACCCATTCCACGGGTTTCAACTACCCAGGTTTTAGGTATTCTTCCTTCAGCTAAAACATGCATGTGGAACCCAAGTATGATCAACCATGTGAACGGGAGACGTGTTCAAATATGTCTCAGTTTTCCTCCCCTGGTACTCGGGTGCAACATTCCAGACGCTTTACTAACACTCTCCCCACTTGGAGAGTCAGCGCCTTTAACCTCCTGTTTGGCCCAGTTTGCAATTTCTGCGGAAGATGAACAGGAATAGCGAGAACCAATGAGAGGCTAGCTGGAGGTGTCTGGACGGGCAAATTTAACTCTCATTTCCCACCAGGAAGAGGAAATAACCAAAGGCTCAGCGTGCCGTACCGGAACCAGATTAGGGCCTGAAGCCATCCTGCGGTGTTGCGGCCAGCTCAAAAGAAAGCGAGTTGAAGAAAGGAGCTCAGGGGCACTGTAATTCACAAACCTGCAGAGTTATAAATGACAGCTATCGTCCAAAAATATACTGAAGTAAGGCTGCCAAGAGGACTTGAAAGCGGGGCAGCATTGCAGGAAACCGATTTCAGGAGGTAGACTGGAATTGCATTGAAAGCATAGGAAAAGAGGCAGAACGTCCACAATGATGCACTTGGCCAAAAAGGGCGTATGCGTTTTTTCCTGAATATATTCAGGAAAAAACGCATACGCCCTTTTTGGCCAACCAAGCAAGCTTGCAAAGGAAATCTGCACTACAATGAAGTCTCACTTCCCCCCGGTCAAAAGGGCCATCTGAAAAAAGTGTAAAATCCAGAAAGGCAGGACAGGCCATGGAGAACTGGGAGCCTTGTTATGCTGATGGGTGGGATGTAAATTGCCAACAACCACTCGGGAGAAGTGTATGGTGTTTCCTGAAACATCTAAAAAACAAAGCAACAGAACCTAGGGCACTTCCACTTATGGTCCTATAGCTTAGGGAAATTAAAATCAAAAAGACACAGCCACCCCAAAGTTTGGAACGGCTCTGTTTACAAGAACCTCGTTTACAGTACAAGTTCAACATCGCAGAAAGTGAAAAATGGATAAAGAAGTTGTGGTATTTACTTACAAAGCAATATCACTCAGCAATGAAATCTGTGTCATCAGGCCCTTAGCAGCACAATGAGTGGATTCAGGTATGATGATTCTAACTGAAGTAAGTCACACAGAAAAAGAAACATCATAAGATATCAGTAATACACGGAATGTAAACTTGGCTACACAGGAACTGAATTACAGAACAGAACAGGGTCTCAAATTTAGAAAACCAACTTATGCTTGCTTAAGGGTAAAGGTGAGTTGGGGTGCTGCATAAAACCAGAGATTGAAATGAGCACAGATAAAGTTCCTTAAGTCAAATATGGAATAGACAAGAGCTACTCCTTGCTCAACGAAATGGACTCAACACCGCATATTAAACGCCTAAGAATGTACCTGACTAGTAAGTATCTTAAAAACCTATGGATTGCTATGTCTCCGAAAGAGAATCAAGCATGTGTACAGGGGCATAAACGCAGCAGTGATAGGATTGGAGAGGTTCGGTGAGCAAATGAAGACCCTTTGAAGTCATATTGCATGGTACCCATTACACGGGTCTTAACTCTCCAGGTTTAAGGTATTCTTCCTTCAGCTAAAACATGCATGTGGAACCCAAGTATGATCAACCATGTGAACGGGAGACGTGTTCAAATATGTCTCAGTTTTCCTCCCCTGGTACTCGGGTGCAACATTCCAGACGCTTTACTAACACTCTCCCCACTTGGAGAGTCAGTGCCTTTAACCTCCTGTTTGGCCCAGTTTGCAATTTCTGCGGAAGATGAACAGGAATAGCGAGAACCAATGAGAGGCTAGCTGGAGGTGTCTGGACGGGCAAATTTAACTCTCATTTCCCACCAGGAAGAGGAAATAACCAAAGCCTCAGCGTGCGGTGCCGGAACCAAATTAGGGCCTGAAGCCATCCTGCGGTGTTTCGGCCAGGTCACAAGAAAGCGAGTTGAAGAAAGGAGCTCAGGGGCACTGTATTTCACAAACCTGCAGAGTTATAAATGACAGCTATCATCCAAAAATAGACTGAAGTAAGGCTGCCAAGAGGACTTGAAAGCGGGGCAGCATTGCAGGAAACCGATTTCAGGAGGTAGACTGGAATTGCATTGAAAGCATAGGAAAAGAGGCAGAACGTCCACAATGATGCACTTGGCCAAAAAGGGCGTATGCGTTTTTTCCTGAATATATTCAGGGAAAAACGCATACGCCCTTTTTGGCCAACCAAGCAAGCTTGCAAAGGAAATCTGCACTACAATGAAGTCTCACTTCCCCCCGGTCAAAAGGGCCATCTGAAAAAAGTGTAAAATCCAGAAAGGCAACAGGCCATTGAGAACTGGGAGCCTTGTTATGCTGATGGGCGGGATGTAAATTGCCAACAGACACTTGGGAGAAGTGTATGGTGTTTCCTGAAACATCTAAAAAACAAAGCAACAGAGCCTAGGGCACTTCCACTTATGGTCCTATAGCTTAGGGAAATTAAAATCAAAAAGACACAGCCACCCCAAAGTTTGGAACGGCTCTGTTTACAAGAACCTCGTTTACAGTACAAGTTCAACATCGCAGAAAGTGAAAAATGGATAAAGAAGTTGTGGTATTCACTTACAAAGCAATATCACTCAGCAATGAAATCTATGTCATCAGGCCCTTAGCATCGCAATGAGCGGATTCAGGTATGATGATTCTAACTGAAATAAGTCACACAGAAAAAGAAACATCATAAGATATCACTAATACACGGAATGTAAACTTGCCTACACAGGAACTGAATTACAGAACAGAACAAGGTCTCAAATTTAGAAAACCAACTTATGCTTGCTTAAGGGTAAAGGTGAGTTGGGGTGCTGCATAAAACCAGAGATTGAAATGAGCACAGATAATGTTCCTTAAGCCAAATATGGAATAGACAAGAGCTACTCCTTGCTCAACGAAATGGACTCAACACCCCATATTAAACGCCTAAGAATGTTCCTGACTAGTAAGTATTTTAAAACATATGGATTGCTATGTCTCCAAAGAGAATCAAGCATGTGTACAGGGGCATAAACGCAGCAGTGATAGGATTGGAGAGGTTCGGTGAGCAAATGAAGACCCTTTGAAGTCATATTGCATGGTACCCATTCCACGGGTTTCAACTCTCCAGGTTGAAGGTATTCTTCCTTCAGCTAAAACATGCATGTGGAACCTAGAGTATGATCAACCATGTGATCGGGAGACTTGTTCAAATATGTCTCAGTTTTCGTACCCTGGTACATGGGTGCAACATTCCAGACGCTTTACTAACAGTCTCCCCACTTGGAGAGTCAGTCCCTTTAACCTCCTGTTTGGCCCAGTTTGCAATTTCTGCGGAAGATGAACAGGAATAGCGAGAACCAATGAGAGGCTAGCTGGAGGTGTCTGGACGGGCAAATTTAACTCTCATTTCCCACCGGGAAGAGGAATTAACCAAAGGCTCAGCGTGCGGTGCCGGAACCAGATTAGGTCCTGAAGCCATCCTGCGGTGTTGCGGCCAGGTCACAAGAAAGCGAGTTGAAGAAAGGAGCTCAGGGGCACTGTAATTCACAAACCTGCAGAGTTATAAATGACAGCTATCGTCCAAAAATAGACTGAAGTAAGGCTGCCAAGAGGACTTGAAAGCGGGGCAGAATTGCAGGAAACCGATTTCAGGAGGTAGACTGGAATTGCATTGAAAGCATAGGAAAAGAGGCAGAACGTCCACAATGATGCACTTGGCCAAAAAGGGCATATGCGTTTTTTCCTGAATATATTCAGGAAAAAACGCATACGGCCTTTTTGGCCAACCAAGCAAGCTTGCAAAGGAAATCTGCACTACAATGAAGTCTCACTTCCCCCCGGTCAAAAGGGCCATCTGAAAAAAGTGTAAAATCCAGAAAGGCAGGACAGGCCATGGAGAACTGGGAGCCTTGTTATGCTGATGGGCGGGATGTAAATTGCCAACAACCACTCGGGAGAAGTGTATGGTGTTTCCTGAAACATCTAAAAAACAAAGCAACAGAGCCTAGGGCACTTCCACTTATGGTCCTATAGCTTAGGGAAATTAAAATCAAAAAGACATAGCCACCCCAAAGTTTGGAACGGCTCTGTTTACAAGAACCTCGTTTACAGTACAAGTTCAACATCGCAGAAAGTGAAAAATGGATAAAGAACTTGTGGTACTTACGTACAATGCAGTATCACTCAGCAATGAAATCTATGTCATCAGGCCCGTAGCAGCATAATGAGTAGATTCAGGTACGATGATTCTAACTGAAATAAGTCACACAGAAAAAGAAACATCATAAGATATCAGTAATACACGGAATGTAAACTTGGCTACACAGGAACTGAATTCCAAAACACAACAGGGTCTCAAATTTAGAAAACCAACTTATGCTTGCTTAAGGGTAAAGGTGAGTTGGGGTGCTGCATAAAACCAGAGATTGAAATGAGCACAGATAAAGTTCCTTAAGCCAAATATGGAATAGACAAGAGCTACTCCTTGCTCAACGAAATGGACTCAACACCGCATATTAAACGCCTAAGAATGTACCTGACTAGTAAGTATCTTAAAACCTATGGATTGCTATGTCTCCAAAAGAGAATCAAGCATGTGTACAGGGGCATAAACGCAGCAGTGATAGGATTGGAGAGGTTCGGTGAGCAAATGAAGACCCTTTGAAGTCATATTGCATGGTACCCATTCCACGGGTTTCAACTACCCAGGTTTTAGGTATTCTTCCTTCAGCTAAAACGTGCATGTGGAACCCAAGTATGATCAACCATGTGAACGGGAGACGTGTTCAAATATGTCTCAGTTTTCCTCCCCTGGTACTCGGGTGCAACATTCCAGACGCTTTACTAACACTCTCCCCACTTGGAGAGTCAGCGCCTTTAACCTCCTGTTTGGCCCAGTTTGCAATTTCTGCAGAAGATGAACAGGAATAGCGAGAACCAATGAGAGGCTAGCTGGAGGTGTCTGGACGGGCAAATTTAACTCTCATTTCCCACCAGGAAAAGGAAATAACCAAAGGCTCAGCGTGCCGTACCGGAACCAGATTAGGGCCTGAAGCCATCCTGCGGTGTTGCGGCCAGCTCAAAAGAAAGCGAGTTGAAGAAAGGAGCTCAGGGGCACTGTAATTCACAAACCTGCAGAGTTATAAATGACAGCTATCGTCCAAAAATAGACTGAAGTAAGGCTGCCAAGAGGACTTGAAAGCGGGGCAGAATTGCAGGAAACCGATTTCAGGAGGTAGACTGGAATTGCATTGAAAGCATAGGAAAAGAGGCAGAACGTCCACAATGATGCACTTGGCCAAAAAGGGCGTATGCGTTTTTTCCTGAATATATTCAGGAAAAAACGCATACGCCCTTTTTGGCCAACCAAGCAAGCTTGCAAAGGAAATCTGCACTACAATGAAGTCTCACTTCCCCCCGGTCAAAAGGGCCATGTGAAAAAACTGTAAAATCCAGAAAGGCAGGACAGGCCATGGAGAACTGGGAGCCTTGTTATGCTGATGGGCGGGATGTAAATTGCCAACAGACACTCGGGAGAAGTGTATGGTGTTTCCTGAAACATCTAAAAAACAAAGCAACAGAACCTAGGGCACTTCCACTTATGGTCCTATAGCTTAGGGAAATTAAAATCAAAAAGACACAGCCACCCCAAAGTTTGGAATGGCTCTGTTTACAAGAACCTCGTTTACAGCACAAGTTCAACATCGCAGAAAGTGAAAAATGGATAAAGAAGTTGTGGTATTTACTTACAAAGCAATATCACTCAGCAATGAAATCTGTGTCATCAGGCCCTTAGCAGCACAATGAGTGGATTCAGGTATGATGATTCTAACTGAAGTAAGTCACACAGAAAAAGAAACATCATAAGATATCAGTAATACACGGAATGTAAACTTGGCTACACAGGAACTGAATTACAGAACAGAACAGGGTCTCAAATTTAGAAAACCAACTTATGCTTGCTTAAGGGGAAAGGTGAGTTGGGGTGCTGCATAAAACCAGAGATTGAAATGAGCACAGATAAAGTTCCTTAAGTCAAATATGGAATAGACAAGAGCTACTCCTTGCTCAACGAAATGGACTCAACACCGCATATTAAACGCCTAAGAATGTACCTGACTAGTAAGTATCTTAAAAACCTACGGATTGCTATGTCTCCGAAAGAGAATCAAGCATGTGTACAGGGGCATAAACGCAGCAGTGATAGGATTGGAGAGGTTCGGTGAGCAAATGAAGACCCTTTGAAGTCATATTGCATGGTACCCATTCCACGGGTTTCAACTCTCCAGGTTTAAGGTATTCTTCCCTCAGCTAAAACATGCATGTGGAACCCAAGTATGATCAACCATGTGAACGGGAGACGTGTTCAAATATGTCTCAGTTTTCGTCCCCTGGTACTCGGGTGCAACATTCCAGACGCTTTACTAACACTCTCCCCACTTGGAGAGTCAGTGCCTTTAACCTCCTGTTTGGCCCAGTTTGCAATTTCTGCGGAAGATGAACAGGAATAGCGAGAACCAATGAGAGGCTAGCTGGAGGTGTCTGGACGGGCAAATTTAACTCTCATTTCCCACCAGGAAGAGGAAATAACCAAAGGCTCAGCGTGCCGTGCCGGAACCAGATTAGGGCCTGAAGCCATCCTGCGGTGTTGCGGCCAGGTCACAAGAAAGCGAGTTGAAGAAAGGAGCTCAGGGGCACTGTAATTCACAAACCTGCAGAGTTATAAATGACAGCTATCGTCCAAAAATAGACTGAAGTAAGGCTGCCAAGAGGACTTGAAAGCGGGGCAGCATTGCAGGAAACCGATTTCAGGAGGTAGACTGGAATTGCATTGAAAGCATAGGAAAAGAGGCAGAACGTCCACAATGATGCACTTGGCCAAAAAGGGCGTATGCGTTTTTTCCTGAATATATTCAGGAAAAAACGCATACGCCCTTTTTGGCCAACCAAGCAAGCTTGCAAAGGAAATCTGCACTACAATGAAGTCTCACTTCCCCCCGGTCAAAAGGGCCATCTGAAAAAAGTGTAAAATCCAGAAAGGCAACAGGCCATTGAGAACTGGGAGCCTTGTTATGCTGATGGGCGGGATGTAAATTGCCAACAGACACTTGGGAGAAGTGTATGGTGTTTCCTGAAACATCTAAAAAACAAAGCAACAGAGCCTAGGGCACTTCCACTTATGGTCCTATAGCTTAGGGAAATTAAAATCAAAAAGACACAGCCACCCCAAAGTTTGGAACGGCTCTGTTTACAAGAACCTCATTTACAGTACAAGTTCAACATCGCAGAAAGTGAAAAATGGATAAAGAAGTTGTGGTATTTACTTACAAAGCAATATCACTCAGCAATGAAATCTGTGTCATCAGGCCCGTAGCAGCACAATCAGTGGATTCAGGTATGATGATTCTAACTGAAATAAGTCACACAGAAAAAGAAACATCATAAGATATCAGTAATACACGGAATGTAAACTTGGCTACACAGGAACTGAATTACAGAACAGAACAGGGTCTCAAATTTAGAAAACCAACTTATGCTTGCTTAAGGGGAAAGGTGAGTTGGGGTGCTGCATAAAACCAGAGATTGAAATGAGCACAGATAAAGTTCCTTAAGTCAAATATGGAATAGACAAGAGCTACACCTTGCTCAACGAAATGGACTCAACACCGCATATTAAACGCCTAAGAATGTACCTGACTAGTAAGTATCTTAAAACCTATGGTTTGCTATGTCTCCGAAAGAGAATCAAGCATGTGTACAGGGGCATAAACGCAGCAGTGATAGGATTGGAGAGGTTCGGTGAGCAAATGAAGACCCTTTGAAGTCATATTGCATGGTACCCATTCCACGGGTTTCAACTACCCAGGTTTAAGGTATTCTTCCTTCAGCTAAAACATGCATGTGGAACCTAGAGTATGATCAACCATTTGATCGGGAGACGTGTTCAAATATGTCTCAGTTTTCGTACCCTGGTACTCGGGTGCAACATTCCAGACGCTTTACTAACACTCTCCCCACTTGGAGAGTCAGTCCCTTTAACCTCCTGTTTGGCCCAGTTTGCAATTTCTGCGGAAGATGAACAGGAATAGCGAGAACCAATGAGAGGCTAGCTGGAGGTGTCTGGACGGGGAAATTTAACTCTCATTTCCCACCAGGAAGAGGAAATAACCAAAGGCTCAGCGTGCCATGCCGGAACCAGATTAGGGCCTGAAGCCATCCTGCGGTGTTGCGGCCAGGTCACAAGAAAGCGAGTTGAAGAAAGGAGCTCAGGGGCACTGTAATTCACAAACCTGCAGAATTATAAATGACAGCTATCATCCAAAAATAGACTGAAGTAAGGCTGCCAAGAGGACTTGAAAGCGGGGCAGAATTGCAGGAAACCGATTTCAGGAGGTAGACTGGAATTGCATTGAAAGCATAGGAAAAGAGGCAGAACGTCCACAATGATGCACTTGGCCAAAAAGGGCGTATGCGTTTTTTCCTGAATATATTCAGGAAAAAACGCATACGCCCTTTTTGGCCAACCAAGCAAGCTTGCAAAGGAAATCTGCACTACAATGAAGTCTCACTTCCCCCCAGTCAAAAGGGCCATCTGAAAAAAGTGTAAAATCCAGAAAGGCAGGACAGGCCATGGAGAACTGGGAGCCTTGTTATGCTGATGGGCGGGATGTAAATTGCCATCAGACACTCGGGAGAAGTGTATGGTGTTTCCTGAAACATCTAAAAAACAAAGCAACAGAGCCTAGGGACCTGCCACTTATGGTCCTATAGCTTAGGGAAATTAAAATCAAAAAGACACAGCCACCCCAAAGTTTGGAACGGCTCTGTTTACAAGAACCTCGTTTACAATACAAGTTCAACATCGCAGAAAGTGAAAAATGGATAAAGAAGTTGTGGTATTCACTTACAAAGCAATATCACTCAGCAATGAAATCTATGTCATCAGACCCTTAGCATCACAATGAGTGGATTCAGGTATGATGATTCTAACTGAAGTAAGTCACACAGAAAAAGAAACATCATAAGATATCACTAATACACGGAATGTAAACTTGGCTACACAGGAACTGAATTACAGAACAGAACAGGGTCTCAAATTTAGAAAACCAACTTATGCTTGCTTAAGGGGAAAGGTGAGTTGGGGTGCTGAATAAAACCAGAGATTGAAATGAGCACAGATAAAGTTCCTTAAGCCAAATATGGAATAGACAAGAGCTACTCCTTGGTCAACGAAATGGACTCAACACCCCATATTAAACGCCTAAGAATGTTCCTGACTAGTAAGTATCTTAAAACCTATGGATTGCTATGTCTCCAAAAGAGAATCAAGCATGTGTACAGGGGCATAAACGCAGCAGTGATAGGATTGGAGAGGTTCGGTGCGCAAATGAAGACACTTTGAAGTCATATTGCATGGTACCCATTCCACGGGTTTCAACTACCCAGGTTTAAGGTATTCTTCCTTCAGCTAAAACATGCATGTGGAACCTAGAGTATGATCAACCATGTGATCGGGAGACGTGTTCAAATATGTCTCAGTTTTCGTACCCTGGTACTTGGGTGCAACATTCCAGACGCTTTACTAACACTCTCCCGACTTGGAGAGTCAGTCCCTTTAACCTCCTGTTTGGCCCAGTTTGCAATTTCTGCGGAAGATGAACAGGAATAGCGAGAACCAATGAGAGGCTAGCTGGAGGTGTCTGGACGGGCAAATTTAACTCTCATTTCCCACCAGGAAGAGGAATTAACCAAAGGCTCAGCGTGCTGTGCCGGAACCAGATTAGGTCCTGAAGCCATCCTGCGGTGTTGCGGACAGGTCACAAGAAAGCGAGTTGAAGAAAGGAGCTCAGGGGCACTGTAATTCACAAACCTGCAGAGTTATAAATGACAGCTATCGTCCAAAAATAGACTGAAGTAAGGCTGCCAAGAGGACTTGAAAGCGGGGCAGAATTGCAGGAAACCGATTTCAGGAGGTAGACTGGAATTGCATTGAAAGCATAGGAAAAGAGGCAGAACGTCCACAATGATGCACTTGGCCAAAAAGGGCGTATGCGTTTTTTTCCTGAATATATTCAGGAAAAAACGCATACGCCCTTTTTGGCCAACCAAGCAAGCTTGCAAAGGAAATCTGCACTACAATGAAGTCTCACTTCCCCCCGGTCAAAAGGGCCATCTGAAAAAAGTGTAAAATCCAGAAAGGCAGGACAGGCCATGGAGAACTGGGAGCCTTGTTATGCTGATGGGCGGGATGTAAATTGCCAACAACCACTCGGGAGAAGTGTATGGTGTTTCCTGAAACATCTAAAAAACAAAGCAACAGAGCCTAGGGCACTTCCACTTATGGTCCTATAGCTTAGGGAAATTAAAATCAAAAAGACACAGCCACCCCAAAGTTTGGAACGGCTCTGTTTACAAGAACCTCGTTTACAGTACAAGTTCAACATCGCAGAAAGTGAAAAATGGATAAAGAACTTGTGCTACTTACGTACAATGCAGTATCACTCAGCAATGAAATCTATGTCATCAGGCCCGTAGCAGCATAATGAGTAGATTCAGGTACGATGATTCTAACTGAAATAAGTCACACAGAAAAAGAAACATCATAAGATATCAGTAATACACGGAATGTAAACTTGGCTACACAGGAACTGAATTCCAAAACAGAACAGGGTCTCAAATTTAGAAAACCAACTTATGCTTGCTTAAGGGTAAAGGTGAGTTGGGTTGCTGCATAAAACCAGAGATTGAAATGAGCACAGATAAAGTTCCTTAAGCCAAATATGGAATAGACAAGAGCTACTCCTTGCTCAACGAAATGGACTCAACACCGCATATTAAACGCCTAAGAATGTACCTGACTAGTAAGTATCTTAAAACCTATGGATTGCTATGTCTCCAAAAGAGAATCAAGCATGTGTACAGGGGCATAAACGCAGCAGTGATAGGATTGGAGAGGTTCGGTGAGCAAATGAAGACCCTTTGAAGTCATATTGCATGGTACCCATTCCACGGGTTTCAACTACCCAGGTTTTAGGTATTCTTCCTTCAGCTAAAACATGCATGTGGAACCCAAGTATGATCAACCATGTGAACGGGAGACGTGTTCAAATATGTCTCAGTTTTCCTCCCCTGGTACTCGGGTGCAACATTCCAGACGCTTTACTAACACTCTCCCCACTTGGAGAGTCAGCGCCTTTAACCTCCTGTTTGGCCCAGTTTGCAATTTCTGCGGAAGATGAACAGGAATAGCGAGAACCAATGAGAGGCTAGCTGGAGGTGTCTGGACGGGCAAATTTAACTCTCATTTCCCACCAGGAACAGGAAATAACCAAAGGCTCAGCGTGCCGTACCGGAACCAGATTAGGGCCTGAAGCCATCCTGCGGTGTTGCGGCCAGCTCAAAAGAAAGCGAGTTGAACAAAGGAGCTCAGGGGCACTTTAGTTCACAAACCTGCAGAGTTATAAATGAGAGCTATCGTCCAAAAATATACTGAAGTAAGGCTGCCAAGAGGACTTGAAAGCGGGGCAGAATTGCAGGAAACCGATTTCAGGAGGTAGACTGGAATTGCATTGAAAGCATAGGAAAAGAGGCAGAACGTCCACAATGATGCACTTGGCCAAAAAGGGCGTATGCGTTTTTCCCTGAATATATTCAGGAAAAAACGCATACGCCCTTTTTGGCCAACCAAGCAAGCTTGCAAAGGAAATCTGCACTACAATGAAGTCTCACTTCCCCCCGGTCAAAAGGGCCATCTGAAAAAAGTGTAAAATCCAGAAAGGCAGGATAGGCCATGGAGAACTGGGAGCCTTGTTATGCTGATGGGCGGGATGTAAATTGCCAACAACCACTCCGGAGAAGTGTATGGTGTTTCCTGAAACATCTAAAAAACAAAGCAACAGAGCCTAGGGCACTTCCACTTATGGTCCTATAGCTTAGGGAAATTAAAATCAAAAAGACACAGCCACCCCAAAGTTTGGAACGGCTCTGTTTACAAGAACCTCGTTTACAATACAAGTTCAACATCGCAGAAAGTGAAAAATGGATAAAGAAGTTGTGGTATTCACTTACAAAGCAATATCACTCAGCAATGAAATCTATGTCATCAGACCCTTAGCATCACAATGAGTGGATTCAGGTATGATGATTCTAACTGAAGTAAGTCACACAGAAAAAGAAACATCATAAGATATCACTAATACATGGAATGTAAACTTGGCTACACAGGAACTGAATTACAGAACAGAACAGGGTCTCAAATTTAGAAAACCAACTTATGCTTGCTTAAGGGGAAAGGTGAGTTGGGGTGCTGCATAAAACCAGAGATTGAAATGAGCACAGATAAAGTTCCTTAAGCCAAATATGGAATAGACAAGAGCTACTCCTTGCTCAACGAAATGGACTCAACACCCCATATTAAACGCCTAAGAATGTTCCTGACTAGTAAGTATCTTAAAACCTATGGATTGCTATGTCTCCAAAAGAGAATCAAGCATGTGTACAGGGGCATAAACGCAGCAGTGATAGGATTGGAGAGGTTCGGTGCGCAAATGAAGACACTTTGAAGTCATATTGCATGGTACCCATTCCACGGGTTTCAACTACCCAGGTTTAAGGTATTCTTCCTTCAGCTAAAACATGCATGTGGAACCTAGAGTATGATCAACCATGTGATCGGGAGACGTGTTCAAATATGTCTCAGTTTTTGTACCCTGGTACTCGGGTGCAACATTCCAGACGCTTTACTAACACTCTCCCGACTTGGAGAGTCAGTCCCTTTAACCTCCTGTTTGGTCCAGTTTGCAATTTCTGCGGAAGATGAACAGGAATAGCGAGAACCAATGAGAGACTAGCTGGAGGTGTCTGGACGGGCAAATTTAACTCTCATTTCCCACCAGGAAGAGGAATTAACCAAAGGCTCAGCGTGCCGTGCCGGAACCAGATTAGGGCCTGAAGCCATCCTGCGGTGTTGCGGCCAGGTCACAAGAAGGCGAGTTGAAGAAAGGAGCTCAGGGGCCCTGTAATTCACAAACCTGCAGAGTTATAAATGACAGCTATCGTCCAAAAATAGACTGAAGTAAGGCTGCCAAGAGGACTTGAAAGCAGGGCAGAATTGCAGGAAACCGATTTCAGGAGGTAGACTGGAATTGCATTGAAAGCATAGGAAAAGAGGCAGAACGTCCACAATGATGCACTTGGCCAAAAAGGGCGTATGCACTTTTTCCTGAATATATTCAGGAAAAAACGCATACGCCCTTTTTGGCCAACCAAGCAAGCTTGCAAAGGAAATCTGCACTACAATGAAGTCTCACTTCCCCCCGGTCAAAAGGGCCATCTGAAAAAAGTGTAAAATCCAGAAAGGCAGGACAGGCCATGGAGAACTGGGAGCCTTGTTATGCTGATGGGCGGGATGTCAATTGCCAACAGACACTCGGGAGAAGTGTATGGTGTTTCCTGAAACATCTAAAAAACAAAGCAACAGAGCCTAGGGCACTTCCACTTATGGTCCTATAGCTTAGGGAAATTAAAATCAAAAAGACACAGCCACCCCAAAGTTTGGAACGGCTCTGTTTACAAGAACCTCGTTTACAGTACAAGTTCAACATCGCAGAAAGTGAAAAATGGATAAAGAACTTGTGGTACTTACGTACAATGCAGTATCACTCAGCAATGAAATCTATGTCATCAGGCCCGTAGCAGCATAATGAGTAGATTCAGGTACGATGATTCTAACTGAAATAAGTCACACAGAAAAAGAAACATCATAAGATATCACTAATACACGGAATGTAAACTTGGCTACACAGGAACTGAATTCCAAAAAGAACAGGGTCTCAAATTTAGAAAACCAACTTATGCTTGCTTAAGGGGAAAGGTGAGTTGGGTTGCTGTATAAAACCAGAGATTGAAATGAGCACAGATAAAATTCCTTAAGCCAAATATGGAATAGACAAGAGCTACTCCTTGCTCAACGAAATGGACTCAACACCGCATATTAAACGCCTAAGAATGTACCTGACTAGTAAGTATCTTAAAACCTATGGATTGCTATGTCTCCGAAAGAGAATCAAGCATGTGTACAGGGGCATAAACGCAGCAGTGATAGGATTGGAGAGGTTCGGTGAGCAAATGAAGACCCTTTGAAGTCATATTGCATGGTACCCATTCCACGGGTTTCAACTACCCAGGTTTTAGGTATTCTTCCTTCAGCTAAAACATGCATGTGGAACCCAAGTATGATCAACCATGTGAACGGGAGACGTGTTCAAATATGTCTCAGTTTTCCTCCCCTGGTACTCGGGTGCAACATTCCAGACGCTTTACTAACACTCTCCCCACTTGGAGAGTCAGCGCCTTTAAACTCCTGTTTGGCCCAGTTTGCAATTTCTGCGGAAGATGAACAGGAATAGCGAGAACCAATGAGAGGCTAGCTGGAGGTGTCTGGACGGGCAAATTTAACTCTCATTTCCCACCAGGAAGAGGAAATAACCAAAGGCTCAGTGTGCCGGCCGGAACCAGATTAGGGCCTGAAGCCATCCTGCGGTGTTGCGGCCAGGTCACAAGAAAGCGAGTTGAAGAAAGGAGCTCAGGGGCACTGTAATTCACAAACCTGCAGAGTTATAAATGACAGCTATCGTCCAAAAATAGACTGAAGTAAGGCTGCCAAGAGGACTTGAAAGCGGGGCAGAATTGCAGGAAACCGATTTCAGGAGGTAGACTGGAATTGCATTGAAAGCATAGGAAAAGAGGCAGAACGTCCACAATGATGCACTTGGCCAAAAAGGGCGTATGCGTTTTTTCCTGAATATATTCAGGAAAAAACGCATACGCCCTTTTTGGCCAACCAAGCAAGCTTGCAAAGGAAATCTGCACTACAATGAAGTCTCACTTCCCCCCGGTCAAAAGGGCCATCTGAAAAAAGTGTAAAATCCAGAAAGGCAGGACAGGCCATGGAGAACTGGGAGCCTTGTTATGCTGATGGACGGGATGTAAATTGCCAACAGACACTCGGGAGAAGTGTATGGTGTTTCCTGAAACATCGAAAAAACAAAGCAACAGAGCCTAGGGCACTTCCACTTATGGTCCTATAGCTTCGGGAAATTAAAATCTAAAAGACACAGCCACCCCAAAGTTTGGGACGCCTCTGTTTACAAGAACCTCGTTTACTGTACAAGTTCAATATCACAGAAAGTGAAAAATGGATAAAGAACTTGTGGTATATACGTACAATGCAGTATCACTCAGCAATGAAATCTATGTCATCAGGCCCATAGCAGCATAATGAGTGGATTCAGGTACGATGATTCTAACTGAAATAAGTCACACAGAAAAAGAAACATCATAAGATATCACTAATACACGGAATGTAAACTTGGTTACACAGGAACTGAATTCCAAAACAGAACAGGGTCTCAAATTTAGAAAACCAACTTATGCTTGCTTAAGGGTAAAGGTGAGTTGGGGTGCTGCATAAAACCAGAGATTGAAATGAGCACAGATAAAGTTCCTTAAGCCAAATATGGAATAGACAAGAGCTACTCCTTGCTCAACGAAGTGGACTCAACACCGCATATTAAACGCCTAAGAATGTACCTGACTAGTAAGTATCTTAAAACCTATGGATTGCTATGTCTCCAAAAGAGAATCAAGCATGTGTACAGGGGCATAAACGCAGCAGTGATAGGATTGGAGAGGTTCGGTGAGCAAATGAAGACCCTTTGAAGTCATATTGCATGGTACCCATTCCACGGGTTTCAACTACCCAGGTTTAAGGTATTCTTCTTTCAGCTAAAACATGCATGTGGAACCTAGATTATGATCAACCATGTGATCAGGAGACGTGTTCAAATATGTCTCAGCTTTCGTACCCTGGTAGTCGGGTGCAACATTCCAGATGCTTTACTAACACTCTCCCGACTTGGAGAGTCAGTCCCTTTAACCTCCTGTTTGGCCCAGTTTGCAATTTCTTGGGAAGATGAACAGGAATAGCGAGAACCAATGAGAGACTAGCTGGAGGTGTCTGGACGGGCAAATTTAACTCTCATTTCCAACCAGGAAGAGGAATTAACCAAAGGCTCAGCATGCCGTGCCAGAACCAGATTAGGGCCTAATGCCATACTGTGGTGTTGCGGCCAGCTGAAAAGAAAGCGAGTTGAAGAAAGGAGCTCAGGGGCACTGTAATTCACAAACCTGCAGAGTTATAAATGACAGCTATCGTCCAAAAATAGACTGAAGTAAGGCTGCCAAGAGGACTTGAAAGCGGGGCAGAATTGCAGGAAACCGATTTCAGGAGGTAGACTGGAATTGCATTGAAAGCATAGGAAAAGAGGCAGAGCGTCCACAATGATGCACTTGGCCAAAAAGGGCGTATGTGTTTTTTCCTGAATATATTCAGGAAAAAACGCATACGCCCTTTTTGGCCAACCAAGCAAGCTTGCAAAGGAAATCTGCAGTACAATGAAGTCTCACTTCCCCCGGTCAAAGGGGCCATCTGAAAAATGTGTAAAATCCAGAAAAGCAGGACAGACCATGGAGAACTGGGAGCCTTGTTATGCTGATGGGCGGGATGTAAATTGCCAGCAGACACTCGGGAGAAGTGTATGGTGTTTCCTGAAACATCTAAAAAACAAAGCAACAGAGCCTAGGGCACTTCCACTTATGGTCCTATAGGTTAGGGAAATGAAAATCAAAAAGACACAGCCACCCCAAAGTTTGGAATGGCTCTGTTTACAAGAACCTCGTTTACAGTACAAGTTCAACATCGCAGAAAGTGAAAAATGGATAAAGAAGTTGTGGTATTTACTTACAAAGCAATATCACTCAGCAATGAAATCTGTGTCATCAGGCCCTTAGCAGCACAATGACTGGATTCAGGTATGATGATTCTAACTGAAGTAAGTCACACAGAAAAAGAAACATCATAAGATATCAGTAATACACGGAATGTAAACTTGGCTACACAGGAACTGAATTACAGAACAGAACACGGTCTCAAATTTAGAAAAACAACTTATGCTTGCTTAAGGGGAAAGGTGAGTTGGGGTGCTGCATAAAACCAGAGATTGAAATGAGCACAGATAAAGTTCCTTAAGCCAAATATGGAATAGACAAGAGCTACTCCTTGCTCAACGAAATGGACTCAACACCCCATATTAAACGCCTAAGAATGTACCTGACTTGTAAGTATCTTAAAACCTATGGATTGCTATGTCTCCGAAAGAGAATCAAGCGTGTGTACAGGGGCATAAACGCAGCAGTGATAGGATTGGAGAGGTTCGTGAGCAAATGAAGACCCTTTGAAGTCATATTGCATGGTACCCATTCCACGGGTTTCAACTACCCAGGTTTAAGGTATTCTTCCTTCAGCTAAAACATGCATGTGGAACCTAGAGTATGATCAACCATGTGATCGGGAGACGTGTTCAAATATGTCTCAGTTTTCGTCCCCTGGTACTCGGGTGCAACATTCCAGACGCTTTACTAACACTCTCCCCACTTGGAGAGTCAGCACCTTTAACCTCCTGTTTGGCCCAGTTTGCAATTTCTGTGGAAGATGAACAGGAATAGCGAGAACCATTGAAAGACTAGCTGGAGGTGTCTGGATGGGCAAATTTAACTCTCATTTCCCACCAGGAAGAGGAATTAACCAAAGGCTCAGCGTGCCATGCCGGAACCACATTAGGGCCTGAAGACATCCTGCGGTGTTGCGGCCAGCTCACAAGAAAGCGAGTTGAAGAAAGGAGCTCAGGGGCACTGTAATTCACAAACCGAAGAGTTATAAATGACAGCTATCGTCCAAAAATAGACTGAAGTAAGGCTGCCAAGAGGACTTGAAAGCGGGGCAGAATTGCAGGAAACCGATTTCAGGAGGTAGACTGGAATTGCATTTCAAGCATAGGAAAAGAGGCAGAACGTCCACAGTGATGCACTTGGCCAAAAAGGGCGTATGCGTTTTTTCCTGAATATATTCAGGAAAAAACGCATACGCCCTTTTTGGCCAACCAAGCAAGCTTGCAAAGGAAATCTGCACTACAATGAAGTCTCACTTCCCCCCGGTCAAAAGGGCCATCTGAAAAAAGTGTAAAATCCAGAAAGGCAGGACAGGACATGGAGAACTGGGAGCCTTGTTATGCTGATGGGCGGGATGTAAATTGCCAACAGCCACTCCGGAGAAGTGTATGGTGTTTCCTGAAACATCTAAAAAACAAAGCAACCGAGCCTAGTGCACTTCCACTTAGGGTCCTTTAGCTTAGGGAAATTAAAATCAAAAATACACAGCCACCCCAAAGTTTGGGACGCCTCTGTTTACAAGAACCTCCTTTACCGTACAAGTTCAATATCACAGAAAGTGAAAAATGGATAAAGAAGTTGTGGTACTCATGTACAAAGCAATATCACTCAGCAATGAAATCTATGTCACCAGGCCCGTAGCAGCATAATGAGTGTATTCGGGTATGGTGATTCTAACTGAAATAAGTCACACAGAAAAAGAAACATCAAAAAATATCACTAATACATGGAATTTAAACTTGGCTACAGAGGAACTGAATTACAGAACAGAACAGGGTCTCAAATTTAGAAAACCAACTTATGCTTGCTTAAGTGGAAAGGTGAGTTGGGGTGCTGCATAAAACCAGAGACTGAAATGAGCACAGATAAAGTTCCTTAAGCCAAATATGGAATAGACAAGAGCTACTCCTTGCTCAACGAAATGGACTCCACACCCCATATTAAACGCCTAAGAATATACCAGACTAGTAAGTATCTTAAAACCTATGGATTGCTATGTCTCCAAAAGAGAATCAAGCGTGTGTACAAGGGTCATTAACGCAGCAGTGATAGGATTGGAGAGATTCGGCGAGCAAATGAAGACCCTTTGAAGTCATATTGCACGGTACCCATTCCACGGGTCTTAACTCTCCAGGTTTAAGGTATTCTTCCTTCAGCTAAAACATGCATGTGGAACCCAAGTATGATCAACCATGTGAACGGGAGACGTGTTCAAATATGTCTCAGTTTTCCTCCCCTGGTACTCGCGTGCAACATTCCAGACTCTTTACTAACGCTCTCCCCAATTGGAGAGTCAGCGCCTTTAACCTCCTGTTTGGCACAGTTTGCAATTTCTGTGGAAGATGAACAGGAATAGCGAGAACCAATGAGAGGCTAGCTGGAGGTGTCTGGACGGGCAAATTTAACTCTCATTTCCCACCAGGAAGAGGAAATAACCAAAGGCTCAGTGTGCCGTACCGGAACCAGATTAGGGCCTGAAGCCATCCTGCGGTGTTGCGGCCAGCTCAAAAGAAAGCGAGTTGAAGAAAGGAGCTCAGGGGCACTGTAATTCACAAACCTGCAGAGTTATAAATGACAGCTATCGTCCGAAAATAGACTGAAGTAAGGCTGCCAAGAGGACTTGAAAGCGGGGCAGAATTGCAGGAAACCGATTTCAGGAGGTAGACTGGAATTGCATTGAAAGCATAGGAAAAGAGGCAGAACGTCCACAATGATGCACTTGGCCAAAAAGGGCGTATGCGTTTTTTCCTGAATATATTCAGGAAAAAACGCATACGCCCTTTTTGGCCAACCAAGCAAGCTTGCAAAGGAAATCTGCACTACAATGAAGTCTCACTTCCCCCCGGTCAAAAGGGCCATCTGAAAAAAGTGTAAAATCCAGAAAGGCAACATGCCATGGAGAACTGGGAGCCTTGTTATGCTGATGGGCGGGAGGTGAACTGCCAACAGACACTCGGGTGAAGTGTATGGTGTTTCCTGAAACATCTAAAAAACAAAGCAACAGAGCCTAGGGCACTTCCACTTATGGTCCTATAGCTTAGGGAAATTAATATCAAAAAGACACAGCAACCCCAAAATTTGGGACGGCTCTTTTTACAGGAATCTCTTCTACGGCACAAGTTAAATATCCCAGAGAGCAAATAATGGATAAAGAAGTTGCGGTACTTCTGTACAACAGAATACCACTCAGCAATGAAATCTATGTCACCAGGCCCGTAGCAGCATAATGAGTGGATTGAGGCACGATGATTCGAAGTGAAATAAGTCACACAGAAAAAGAAACATCATAAGGTATCACTAATACACGGAATGTGAACTTGGCTACACATGAACTGAATTACAAAACAGAACAGGGTCTCAAGTTTAGAAAACCAACTTATGCCTGCTTAAGGGGGAAGGTGAGTTGGGGTGCTGCATAAAAGCAGAGTTTGAAATTAGCACAGATACCGTTCCATAAGCCAAATATGTAATAGACAAGAGCTACCCCTTGCTCAACGAAATGGATTCAACAATGAGGTATCACCTCACACCTGGTAGAATAGGCATCATTGAAAATCTACAAACAAAAAATGCTGGAAAGGGTGTGGAGAAAAGGAACCCTCTTCCACTATTGTTGGGAATATAAATTGATACAGTCATTATGGAGAACAATATGGAATTTCTTAAGAAACTAACAATAGAATTACCATATGATACAGCAATCCCAGTACTGGACATATACCCAGACAAAACCATAAATCAAAAAGAGTCATTCACCGCAATGTTCATTGCATCACTATTTACAATATCGAGGTAATGGAAGCAACCTAAATGCCCACAGACAGACGAATGCATAAAGCTGTGGTACATATATAAAATGGAATATTACTCAGCCATGAAAAGGAATGAAATTGGGTCATTTGTAGAGACGTCGATGGATCTAGAGACTGTCATACAGAGTGAAGTAAGTCAGAAAGAGAAAAACAAATCTTGTATATCCATGCATATATGTGGAACCTAGAAAAACTGTACAGATTAACCATTTTGCAAGGCATAAATAGAGCAACAGATGTAGACAACAAACGTATGGACAACAAGGGGGGAAAGCTGTTGGGGGGTGGTGGTGGGAGGAGTTGAGAGACTGGGATTGGCATGTATACATTTATATGTATAAAATAGATAACCAATAAGAACCTGCTGTATAAAAATATAAAATAAAATTCAAAATTAAAAAGAAGTAAAATTTAAAAAATAAAACAGAAAAAACAATTATTCCCTGCACATACATGTATTTATATGAATAAATTATTTCCATGCTTATATCTGTAAATACAAAAAAGAGGAATAAAATCTACCTTGAACCAAAAACGAAAAAGAGAAAAAAAACACAGAACCCACCAGTTCCACAGAGGAAAACCGTATCAGGGCACTTGCTCCAGTTGTAAACAATTCTGAAGTTGGTCAGTGGTGGGGAATCGTCTCCCATTCAGCCAGCAGCCCCCACGCAACAAGCGTCCTCATTGCAAAGCTGGGGCACCGTGCCGAGGCATCTGTGAGTAAACGTGAGCTGAGCCCCAGGCCAGTTGCTGCTGAACTATTCCCACCCGTCCCAGGTAAAACACCTGAATATATACAAGGACTTGAAAGCCTAGAGGAAGGGCCATAGAGCCACACGAGTGACAGCATGCCGGCCGACTTGGTGCCTGCAGGCCAGCCAGGATGGTCCTGGCCCTGGGTGCTCTTCTGGAAGATTTCCATTTCCCTGCCTGAGATACCCGTCCTGTCCCTGCCCCCACTGCTTTTTTCCTTCCTCACCTCTGCCCAGGGAGAAATTCCAGCAGCAGGTATGGGTGACACATCCTCTTCTTTAGCAGGTGGCAGCCTGGCAACTGCTGCAGAAAGTCCAGCAGAGCCCCACTCACACTGGGCCACCCACAAAGCCGTGGCCTCTCACTCCCTCCCACCAGCCCAGCCCCGAGACTGCTGACAGGGCAGAGAAAATGGCGTCAGGCACGGCTGCAGGGGCTCTTGCTGCCTGGAGCGGTATTTATATTGATCTCAACCCAGGCACACCTGGGGAGGGCTGGCCGGCACGGTAAGGCTGCCCAGGTCAGCCAATCATCACCCCTCAGGGGCTCACAGTTGCAGAAAATGGAACTTGCTGAACCGGCCAGGTCCAAGGAACAGGTGTGGGCTCCTGAGAGTCAGGATAGACAAGGGGCTGCAGCTTTGGCTTGTTTTCTAATCATTTTATCTGGCCCATGAGTGGGAGACAACTTCAAGAAAACCCTCTCCTAATGAGAGGAACCCAGGAGTCAGGCAGAGGAGGGGTGGGGGGTGGGTGGTGGTTGGAGACAGAGGCCTGGTGCCCCGGGTGCAGTGGAAGTCTCTGGAAGACCAGGTGGAGGGAGGCCTCACGGAGTGATGCCCAGGGTCACAGACCTGTCGCAGCTGCTGTTTGTTAGTTCAAGTCCTGCTCTGAGGTGCTCTGTGTCAGCTCTGAGCGACAGGTGAGCTGGGGGTGCTCTGCAATGAGGGCTATGTGCACGGTTCCTGTGTGCCCAGCCCTGCCACGGTACCTGCAAGGGTAGCTCTGTATCCTGGGAGGGGCCTGACCACGAGAGCCCCGTGGGCTGGGGTGGGGGTGGGGTACCTGCCCAGGTGAGCTCCATATTCTGGGATTGGTCTGACCACGAGAGCCCCATGGGCCGCTGGGGACCTGGTAAAGGATGTCAGGACAGTCAGTGAAGCCACCGAGGATATACCTCCAGTTGCTCCTAATTCCTACACCCTGCTGGTCATTCTACCAACCACCAGGACATGGTATTCTGTATTAGTCTTCAATGATGCCTTCTTTTGTATTCCATTAGTCCCAGAGTCACAAGAAATTTTGGCTTGTGAGTGGCAGGACTCAACATACAACTAAAACAATACTTCCGGGCCGTCTGGCCCCAAGGGTGCAAAAATTCCCACACCATCTTTGGGGAAAGCTTAGCTAAAGACCTAAAAGTTCTACCTCTGGAAAAGGAAACCCTCCTTCAATATGCAGACGACATTCTGATCACCAGCCCTACTAAGGAGGCCTCTGAACTACCAAGCCAATAAAGGATAGAAGTTGTCCAAGAAAAAGCTCAAATATCACAGACTGCGGTGACCTGCCTGGGCTTCATTCTCACAGAAGGTCAGAGAAGCCCATCCCAGGAAAGGGAAGAAACCATTTTCAGCCTTACCCCTTTCTAAAACTAGAAGACAGCTTAGGGGTTCCTGGGGAGGCCAGGGTTTGCTGCTTCTGGATCCCTAACTACAGTCTACTAGCTGGGCCTCTATATGAAACACTGAAAGGAAAAGATGATGATCCTTTTGAATAGAATCCAGAAGTGGCCTTTCAAGAATGGAAAGAGCAGTCAATTCAGACCCTTGCCCTGGAACTCCCTAATTTAGCTAAACCCTTTGACCTTTACATTCCCGGTGAAAGGTGAATCGCCATTGGAGAATTAGTGCAAAAACTGGGACCACTTGAAATGGAACAATGCAAGAATGCCATCCAGGTAGGATAAACTACGGTCACTAAGGGGCTTGGCCCACTGCCACATCTGGCCAAGATACTGGCGGTATCTAAAAACCTGGAAATCAGCAGCCCAAAAGGCCACCTCCCTCCTAAGGGAAAAGGACCCCACGTGGTGATCCTAACCACCAACCATGCCCTGAAGTTGCAGGGTTCGCTCCGTGGGCACACCGACCTCGAGTGAGGAGGCCCTCCAACTCCAACATCCAGAGAGATAACCGGGGGCAACAGGGCACCATGACGACTCGTGTGAACATCACTTGACCTGGAGTTTCTCTCATAAAACAACAAGAGTGTGTCCCAAAAGAGTAGACTACTGCTTGCAGGACTTACTGCACCCAGAGGGGAGCTAATAATCTTGGCGGGGGAACAGTATACCACACTGTCACCATAGAAAAGCCTACAGACACCGTGATGATGGTGGCCAATAAGACCGGCTGGACTCCTGTTTACTTCAAAAGGCTGTTGACTCAGTAGCCATCATGGTCCTTGGTCACCACTGACCCTGGACTGTCTGGGAGTTGAGCGGGCAGGGCTCTGACACCTGGTGCTGTTTGTACGTTAATTCAGGGGCCTAACTGAAGAAAGCGCAGACTACTGGTCAGAGCATCTAGGCTGGCAGAGACAGTCAGCCTAAGGTGGCCGAACAAATGTGGGGTGGGGTGAAACCGGCCCCCACAGCGTCTCTGCACATCTCTTTCCTGGACCCTTAAAGGTCATTAGAATCTATAACACTTCCAATGCTGGTGCTCAGGTGGACGAGCAGGGAGGCAGGGGTCCTGGGGACAATCAACGTCACCGGGAGGCTGCTGGGGAGAAGCTCTGACCCTCGTCCCAGGGTATGAGGGCTCCCAACTCAGCACTCAGCAGTTACAGAAGAAGGGTCTGCACCCTCAGCACTCCAAGAATGAGGAACGGGACAAAAGGCAGAGGAGGGGTTTGTCCCCAGCAAAGCCCATTAAAAATCCCTGGGAGATAAAAATAGAATCTGGGCAATAAAGTCAAGTCTAACCTTTTTTATCCTTTGTGCTTTGTCTAATTTCACGTGCTCCTAGGGTCCCGCATGCAGAGGTTCCACACCTGGCACTTCAGACCAGATTTCCTAGTGCAGAATGGCTGGGTCGACACCTCAGCTCCTGGGGCCCAGTGCAGACTCCACGATATAGAGCCTGAGCTACAGCCAACCCGGCCCTCGAGAGCTCCGCCGCCTCCCTCCCTCCCACTGACTCTGACAGGATCTCTACACAGCAGCCCAGCCCACAGCCCACGGGGTAGTGCATGCTCTCACCTCTCCATTCTCTGATCAAAATATAAAGTTTCCTTTGCTTGTGAACAAAACTCAGTCTCGATCTGTTGGCCCCAATGACACTGGGCAGGGGGACACTTGTTGGGGTCCACTCTGGAGGATCAGTAACAGAAATTGAGACTATTGTAACCTCAATGAACAGATGTGTGAGCCAAACTGTAGTTAACATAGAACAGTGTATAAGGCTCGGGTAAAATAAGATGTTTTTAACACTTCCATTTGATATTTCCATCACTTTTTATAAGCAAGTTCAGTGAAAAGGTTTGTCTTATTTGTCAGGTCAATATTAGAGAAACGAAGTGATTTCTTTCCAAGGATGTACAGCTAATAATCTTGGTTAAACCTTCAATCTTGTTTTAAATGCTTTTCCATTGAAAATGATACCTCTCTTTCAGCTCCCACATTTCTGAGAAGTATAAAATCTTATAATTTATTATTACCAAAGGGGAAAGGTGGGAGGAGGGATAAATTAACAGTTTGGAATTAACACATACACACTGCTATGTATAAAATAGATCATCAACAAGGAACTACTGTATAGCACAGGGAACTACACTCAACATTTTGCAATAACCTATAAGGGGAAATAATCTGAAAAAGAATAGATATTTTTATTGACATCATCTATCAATGACAGTTAAAGTGTAGCCTAAGGGAAGCTGGTGGTGAGTGCTTCTGACCCTGAAGACTTCAATCATCTAAAGTTTGGACTCTGCCTACTTCCCAAGGCCCTTAATGAACATATGTGTAGCTGTAGCTTAAAAAATTCCCCAGTTTGGGTTTCGGGGAGACATTGATTTTGAAAAAGCCCTGGTGTTCTCCTTACATGAATGGGACTCTTCCTACTGCTAAAACATGTCTGTCACACCCAGAGGATGGTATACCGTCTGATCGGGAAGAGTTTGGAAAAGGCATCTCATCTCCTCATCTCCTGGTGCTCGGGTTCACCCCTCCAGCGTCTTTACTAACAGTCTCCCCACTTGGAGATGTCAGCACTGTCAACATCCTGTTGCGTACAGTTTGGAATTTGTCCAGAGGATGAAGCGGAAGGATGAGGAACAATGAGAGACAAGTCCTAGGTGTTCACACAGGCACATGTCACTCTAATTTCCAATCAGGAAGACGAATTGACCAAAGGCTAGGGTTGCCCATGGAAACAGTATAGGGCTTGAGGAAATCCCGCTGCTTTGTGGCCAGTTCCCATAAACACAAGTTGAACAATGGAACTCAGGGGCAGTAAAATTCACAAAACTGCAGAGTTGAAAATATCCATCACTGAAAAATGTCTTGAGGAAAGTCAGAGAAAAGGACTTGTAAGCAAGGGAGAATGGCAGGAAAGGGATTTGAGGAGGTAGAAAGGACTCGCCATTAAGCACAAGAAAAGGAGCTGAACATTGCCAACATTGCCAACATTGCAGTTGGCCAAAAAGGGTGTATGCGTTCTTTTCTGTATATATTCAAGAAAAGGGCATACACTTTTTTAGCCAACCAAACAGGTGGGCACTGGAAGTCAATATTACAAAAGATATCACTTCGCATCAGTCAGAAGAGCCATCCTCATAAAGCGTAAACAACAGAAATGCAGGACAGGGCAACGAGAAGAGGGAGCCCTGTGAGACTTATAGTGGAAATGTATATTGCCAACGGCCATTCTGGAGAAGTGTATTGTGTTTACTAAAGCATCTAAAAAATGAGCTACAGAGCATAGGGCACTTGCACTCATGGGCGTATATCTTGGGAAAAACAAAAATCGAGAGGACACAGGCACCCCAATGTTTACCCCCTCTCTGTTTAAAAGATCCTCGACTAGGATATAACTTAAATGTCTCTGGAGGGAAAAAATGGATAGAGATGTGGTACTTAGGTAGAGTGGAATATTATTCAGCCTGGAAATCAATGAAATATGGCCAGTTGTAACAACTCCAGAGGAGTTACGTATGATCATTCTAAGTGACAGAATTCAAAAAGAAAAAGACACATATCATAAGATATCACTTAAAGGTGGAATCCAAAATGGCTACACATGAAATAAATTACAAAACAAAAACATAGTCAAATATGTAGAAAACACGCATAAGGCTGCTAAACGGGAAAGGTGGGGAGGGGTGAGGCATCATCCAGGAGGTTGAAATTAGCAAAGATACCATTCCAAATACCAAACTGATAATCAACAAGGCCTACACGGTAGCTAAAAGAACTGCACTCAGCACACTCAAGTCACCGGAAAAGAATATATACGACTGGTAAGAATCTGAAAAAGAATTTATTGATGTCTCTCTGTACGTGAATCAAGTGGATGTACAGCAGCAAGAAACAGAGCTTTGAAAATCAGCTGTAACCAATATAGTAATAAATTGAAAAAAATAAACGACAGAGAGACAGAGAAAACCTCTTACAACTTTTCCTCAGGGACGGTGATGCAACATGGATTGAACACATCTAGACCCACAGCAGGATGAGACATAAGGCTGGAAACTGTTTGCGCTAAGAGAAATGTGAGGTTGGGTGAGGAAATGCACACCCTTTAAAGTAATACTACCTGGTACCCATTCAATGGGTCCCAAATCTGCAGGTTCAAGGGATCTTCCTACAGCTAAAACATGCATGGAAAACCCAGAGGACTGTACACCATGTGATCGGGAGATGTGTCTAAAATGCACCTCATTTATCCTCTCCTGGTGCTCCTGTTCACCATTCCAGCCACGCTACTTAGAATCTCCCCACTTGGAGAATCAGCACATTTAAACTTCTGTTTCACACATTTTGCAAATTGTGAGGAGGATGAACGGGAAGAGGGGGAACCAATGAGAGAAGAGTTGTAGGGGTTTGGACGGGCACATATCACTCTAATTTCCCATTAAGAATAAGAATTAAAGAAAGGCTCAGCCTGCCTTGCCGGAGCCAAAATAGGGCCTGAAGCAATCCTGCGGGTTTGAGGCCAGCTCACAAAAGAGCAACTTAAAAAATGGAGCTCAGGGTCACTGCAATTCACAAACCTGCAGAGTTATAAATGAAAACTAACGTCCAAAAATATGTTGAGGTAAGGCAAAGAAGAGGATCTGAATGCAAGACAGAATTGCAAGAAACAGATTTCAAGAGATAGATTGGACTCGTCTTTAACGCACATGAAAAGCGGCAGAATTTCGACAATGATGCAGTTGGCCCAAAAGGGCGTATGCGTTTTTTCCTGATTATATCCAGGAAAAAACGCATACGCACTTTATGGGCAACGAAGCAAGCAAGCAATGCAAATGTGCACAACAAAGAAGTCTCACTTCCCACCGGTCAAAAGGGCCATCCTAAAAAATTGTAAAAACCAGAAATGCAGGACAGGCCATGGAGAACTGGGAGCCTTGTTATGCTGATGGACGGGATGTAAATTGTCAACAACCACTCGGGAGAAGTGTATGGTGTTTCCTGAAACATCTAAAAAACAAAGCAACAGAACCTAGGGCACTTCCACTTATGGTCCTATAGCTTAGGGAAATTAAAATCAAAAAGACACAGCCACCCCAAAGTTTGGAACGGCTCTGTTGACAAGAACCTCGTTTACAGTACAAGTTCAACATCGCAGAAAGTGAAAAATGGATAAAGAAGTTGTGGTATTTACTTACAAAGCAATATCACTCAGCAATGAAATCTGTGTCATCAGGCCCTTAGCAGCACAATGAGTGGATTCAGGTATGATGATTCTAACTGAAATAAGTCACACAGAAAAAGAAACATCATAAGATATCAGTAATACACGGAATGTAAACTTGGCTACACAGGAACTGAATTACAGAACAGAACAGGGTCTCAAATTTAGAAAACCAACTTATGCTTGCTTAAGGGGAAAGGTGAGTTGGGGTGCTGCATAAAACCAGAGATTGAAATGAGCACAGATAAAGTTCCTTAAGTCAAATATGGAATAGACAAGAGCTACTCCTTGCTCAACGAAATGGACTCAACACCGCATATTAAACGCCTAAGAATGTACCTGACTAGTAAGTATCTTAAAACCCATGGATTGCTATGTCTCCGAAAGAGAATCAAGCATGTATACAGGGGCATAAACGCAGCAGTGATAGTTAGGAGAGGTTCGGTGAGCAAATGAAGACCCTTTGAAGTCATATTGCATGGTACCCATTACACGGGTCTTAACTCTCCAGGTTTAAGGTATTCTTCCTTCAGCTAAAACATGCATGTGGAACCCAGAGTATGATCAACCATGTGAACGGGAAATGTGTTCAAATATGTCTCAGTTTTCCTCCCCTGGTACTCGGGTGCAACATTCCAGACGCTTTACTAACACTCTCCCCACTTGGAGAGTCAGCGCCTTTAACCTCCTGTTTGGCCCAGTTTGCAATTTCTGCGGAAGATGAACAGGAATAGCGAGAACCAATGAGAGACTAGCTGGAGGTGTCTGGACGGGCAAATTTAACTCTCATTTCCCACCAGGAAGAGGAAGTAACCAAAGGCTCAGCGTGCCGTGCCGGAACCAGATTAGGGCCTGAAGCCATCCTGCGGTGTTGCGGCCAGGTCACAAGAAAGCAAGTTGAAGAAAGGAGCTCAGGGGCACTGTAATTCACAAAACTGCAGAGTTATAAATGAAAGCTATCGTCCAAAAATAGACTGAAGTAAGGCTGCCAAGAGGACTTGAAAGCGGGGCAGAATTGCAGGAAACCGATTTCAGGAGGTAGACTGGAATTGCATTGAAAGCATAGGAAAAGAGGCAGAACGTCCACAATGATGCACTTGGCTAAAAAGGGCGTATGCGTTTTCTCCTGAATATATTCAGGAAAAAACGCATACGCCCTTTTTGGCCAACCAAGCAAGCTTGCAAAGGAAATCTGCACTACAATGAAGTCTCACTTCCCCCCGGTCAAAAGGGCCATCTGAAAAAAGTGTAAAATCCAGAAAGGCAGGACAGGCCATGGAGAACTGGGAGCCTTGTTATGCTGATGGGCGGGATGTAAATTGCCAACAACCACTCAGGAGAAGTGTATGGTGTTTCCTGAAACATCTAAAAAACAAAGCAACAGAACCTAGGGCACTTCCACTTATGGTCCTATAGCTTAGGGAAATTAAAATCAAAAAGACACAGCCACCCCAAAGTTTGGAACGGCTCTGTTGACAAGAACCTCGTTTATAGTACAAGTTCAACATCGCAGAAAGTGAAAAATGGATAAAGAAGTTGTGGTATTTACTTACAAAGCAATATCACTCAGCAATGAAATCTGTGCCATCAGGCCCTTAGCAGCACAATGAGTGGATTCAGGTATGATGATTCTAACTGAAATAAGTCACACAGAAAAAGAAACATCATAAGATATCAGTAATACACTGAATGTAAACTTGGCTACACAGGAACTGAATTACAGAACAGAACAGGGTCTCAAATTTAGAAAACCAACTTATTCTTGCTTAAGGGTAAAGGAGAGTTGGGGTGCTGCATAAAACCAGAGATTGAAATGAGCACAGATAAAGTTCCTTAAGCCAAATATGGAATAGACAAGAGCTACTCCTTGCTCAACGAAATGGACTCAACACCGCATATTAAACGCCTAAGAATGTACCTGACTAGTAAGTATCTTAAAACCTATGGATTGCTATGTCTCCGAAAGAGAATCAAGCATGTGTACAGGGGCATAAACGCAGCAGTGATAGGATTGGAGAGGTTCGGTTAGCAAATGAAGACGCTTTGAAGTCATATTGCATGGTACCCTTTACACGGGTCTTAACTCTCCAGGTTTAAGGTATTCTTCCTTCAGCTAAAACATGCATGTGGAACCCAAGTATGATCAACCATGTGAACGGGAGACGTGTTCAAATATGTCTCAGTTTTTCTCCCCTGGTACTAGGGTGCAACATTCCAGACGCTTTACTAACACTCTCCCCACTTGGAGAGTCAGCGCCTTTAACCTCCTGTTTGGCCCAGTTTGCAATTTCTGCGGAAGATGAACAGGAATAGCGAGAACCAATGAGAGACTAGCTGGAGGTGTCTGAACGGGCAAATTTAACTCTCATTTCCCACCAGGAAGAGGAAATAACCAAAGGCTCAGCGTGCCGTGCCGGAACCAGATTAGGGCGTGAAGCCATCCTGCGGTGTTGCTGCCAGGTCACAAGAAAGCAAGTTGAAGAAAGGAGCTCAGGGGCACTGTAATTCACAAACCTGCAGAGTTATAAATGACAGCTATCGTCCAAAAATAGATTGAAGTAAGGCTGCCAAGAGGACTTGAAAGCGGGGCAGAATTGCAGGAAACCGATTTCAGGAGGTAGACTGGAATTGCATTGAAAGCATAGGAAAAGAGGCAGAACGTCCACAGTGATGCACTTGGCCAAAAAGGGCGTATGCGTTTTTTCCTGAATATATTCAGGAAAAAACGCATACGCCCTTTTTGGCCAACCAAGCAAGCTTGCAAAGGAAATCTGCACTACAATGAAGTCTCACTTCCCCCCGGTCAAAAGGGCCATCTGAAAAAAGTGTAAAATACAGAAAGGCAGGACAGGCCATGGAGAACTGGGAGCCTTGTTATGCTGATGGACGGGATGTAAATTGTCAACAACCACTCGGGAGAAGTGTATGGTGTTTCCTGAAACATCTAAAAAACAAAGCAACAGAACCTAGGGCACTTCCACTTATGGTCCTATAGCTTAGGGAAATTAAAATCAAAAAGACACAGCCACCCCAAAGTTTGGAACGGCTCTGTTGACAAGAACCTCGTTTACAGTACAAGTTCAACATCGCAGAAAGTGAAAAATGGATAAAGAAGTTGTGGTATTTACTTACAAAGCAATATCACTCAGCAATGAAATCTGTGTCATCAGGCCCTTAGCAGCACAATGAGTGGATTCAGGTATGATGATTCTAACTGAAATAAGTCACACAGAAAAAGAAACATCATAAGATATCAGTAATACACGGAATGGAAACTTGGCTACACAGGAACTGAATTACAGAACAGAACAGGGTCTCAAATTTAGAAAACCAACTTATGCTTGCTTAAGGGGAAAGGTGAGTTGGGGTGCTGCATAAAACCAGAGATTGAAATGAGCACAGATAAAGTTCCTTAAGTCAAATATGGAATAGACAAGAGCTACTCCTTGCTCAACGAAATGGACTCAACACCGCATATTAAACGCCTAAGAATGTACCTGACTAGTAAGTATCTTAAAACCTATGGTTTGCTATGTCTCCGAAAGAGAATCAAGCATGTGTACAGGGGCATAAACGCAGCAGTGATAGTTAGGAGAGGTTCAGTGAGCAAATGAAGACCCTTTGAAGTCATATTGCATGGTACCCATTACACGGGTCTTAACTCTCCAGGTTTAAGGTATTCTTCCTTCAGCTAAAACATGCATGTGGAACCCAGAGTATGATCAACCATGTGAACGGGAAATGTGTTCAAATATGTCTCAGTTTTCCTCCCCTGGTACTCGGGTGCAACATTCCAGACGCTTTACTAACACTCTCCCCACTTGGAGAGTCAGCGCCTTTAACCTCCTGTTTGGCCCAGTTTGCAATTTCTGCGGAAGATGAACAGGAATAGCGAGAACCAATGAGAGACTAGCTGGAGGTGTCTGGACGGGCAAATTTAACTCTCATTTCCCACCAGGAAGAGGAAGTAACCAAAGGCTCAGCGTGCCGTGCCGGAACCAGATTAGCGCCTGAAGCCATCCTGCGGTGTTGCGGCCAGGTCACAAGAAAGCAAGTTGAAGAAAGGAGCTCAGGGGCACTGTAATTCACAAACCTGCAGAGTTATAAATGACAGCTATCGTCCGAAAATAGACTGAAGTAAGGCTGCCAAGAGGACTTGAAAGCGGGGCAGAATTGCAGGAAACCGATTTCAGGAGGTAGACTGGAATTGCATTGAAAGCATAGGAAAAGAGGCAGAACGTCCACAATGATGCACTTGGCTAAAAAGGGCGTATGCGTTTTTTCCTGAATATATTCAGGAAAAAACGCATACGCCCTTTTTGGCCAACCAAGCAAGCTTGCAAAGGAAATCTGCACTACAATGAAGTCTCACTTCCCCCCGGTCAAAAGGGCCATCTGAAAAAAGTGTAAAATCCAGAAAGGCAGGACAGGCCATGGAGAACTGGGAGCCTTGTTATGCTGATGGGCGGGATGTAAATTGCCAACAACCACTCAGGAGAAGTGTATGGTGTTTCCTGAAACATCTAAAAAACAAAGCAACAGAACCTAGGGCACTTCCACTTATGGTCCTATAGCTTAGGGAAATTAAAATCAAAAAGACACAGCCACCCCAAAGTTTGGAACGGCTCTGTTGACAAGAACCTCGTTTATAGTACAAGTTCAACATCGCAGAAAGTGAAAAATGGATAAAGAAGTTGTGGTATTTACTTACAAAGCAATATCACTCAGCAATGAAATCTGTGTCATCAGGCCCTTAGCAGCACAATGAGTGGATTCAGGTATGATGATTCTAACTGAAATAAGTCACACAGAAAAAGAAACATCATAAGATATCAGTAATACACTGAATGTAAACTTGGCTACACAGGAACTGAATTACAGAACAGAACAGGGTCTCAAATTTAGAAAACCAACTTATTCTTGCTTAAGGGTAAAGGAGAGTTGGGGTGCTGCATAAAACCAGAGATTGAAATGAGCACAGATAAAGTTCCTTAAGCCAAATATGGAATAGACAAGAGCTACTCCTTGCTCAACGAAATGGACTCAACACCGCATATTAAACGCCTAAGAATGTACCTGACTAGTAAGTATCTTAAAACCTATGGATTGCTATGTCTCCGAAAGAGAATCAAGCATGTGTACAGGGGCATAAACGCAGCAGTGATAGGATTGGAGAGGTTCGGTTAGCAAATGAAGACGCTTTGAAGTCATATTGCATGGTACCCTTTACACGGGTCTTAACTCTCCAGGTTTAAGGTATTCTTCCTTCAGCTAAAACATGCATGTGGAACCCAAGTATGATCAACCATGTGAACGGGAGACGTGTTCAAATATGTCTCAGTTTTTCTCCCCTGGTACTCGGGTGCAACATTCCAGACGCTTTACTAACACTCTCCCCACTTGGAGAGTCAGCGCCTTTAACCTCCTGTTTGGCCCAGTTTGCAATTTCTGCGGAAGATGAACAGGAATAGCGAGAACCAATGAGAGACTAGCTGGAGGTGTCTGGACGGGCAAATTTAACTCTCATTTCCCACCAGGAAGAGGAAATAACCAAAGGCTCAGCGTGCTGTGCCGGAACCAGATTAGGGCCTGAAGCCATCCTGCGGTGTTGCTGCCAGGTCACAAGAAAGCAAGTTGAAGAAAGGAGCTCAGGGGCACTGTAATTCACAAACCTGCAGAGTTATAAATGACAGCTATCGTCCAAAAATAGATTGAAGTAAGGCTGCCAAGAGGACTTGAAAGCGGGGCAGAATTGCAGGAAACCGATTTCAGGAGGTAGACTGGAATTGCATTGAAAGCATAGGAAAAGAGGCAGAACGTCCACAGTGATGCACTTGGCCAAAAAGGGCGTATGCGTTTTTTCCTGAATATATTCAGGAAAAAACGCATACGCCCTTTTTGGCCAACCAAGCAAGCTTGCAAAGGAAATCTGCACTACAATGAAGTCTCACTTCCCCCCGGTCAAAAGGGCCATCTGAAAAAAGTGTAAAATCCAGAAAGGCAGGACAGGCCATGGAGAACTGGGAGCCTTGTTATGCTGATGGACGGGATGTAAATTGTCAACAACCACTCGGGAGAAGTGTATGGTGTTTCCTGAAACATCTAAAAAACAAAGCAACAGAACCTAGGGCACTTCCACTTATGGTACTATAGCTTAGGGAAATTAAAATCAAAAAGACACAGCCACCCCAAAGTTTGGAACGGCTCTGTTGACAAGAACCTCGTTTACAGTACAAGTTCAACATCGCAGAAAGTGAAAAATGGATAAAGAAGTTGTGGTATTTACTTACAAAGCAATATCACTCAGCAATGAAATCTGTGTCATCAGGCCCTTAGCAGCACAATGAGTGGATTCAGGTATGATGATTCTAACTGAAATAAGTCACACAGAAAAAGAAACATCATAAGATATCAGTAATACACGGAATGTAAACTTGGCTACACAGGAACTGAATTACAGAACAGAACAGGGTCTCAAATTTAGAAAACCAACTTATGCTTGCGTAAGGGGAAAGGTGAGTTGGGGTGCTGCATAAAACCAGAGATTGAAATGAGCACAGATAAAGTTCCTTAAGTCAAATATGGAATAGACAAGAGCTACTCCTTGCTCAACGAAATGGACTCAACACCGCATATTAAACGCCTAAGAATGTACCTGACTAGTAAGTATCTTAAAACCTATGGATTGCTATGTCTCCGAAAGAGAATCAAGCATGTGTACAGGGGCATAAACGCAGCAGTGATAGTTAGGAGAGGTTCGGTGAGCAAATGAAGACCCTTTGAAGTCATATTGCATGGTACCCATTACACGGGTTTCAACTACCCAGGTTTTAGGTATTCTTCCTTCAGCTAAAACATGCATGTGGAACCCAGAGTATGATCAACCATGTGATCGGGAGACGTGTTCAAATATGTCTCAGTTTTCCTCCCCTGGTACTCGGGTGCAACATTCCAGACGCTTTACTAACACTCTCCCCACTTGGAGAGTCAGAGCCTTTAACCTCCTGTATGGCCCAGTTTGCAATTTCTGCGGAAGATGAACAGGAATAGCGAGAACCAATGAGAGACTAGCTGGAGGTGTCTGGACGGGCAAATTTAACTCTCATTTCCCACCAGGAAGAGGAAGTAACCAAAGGCTCAGCGTGCCGTGCCGGAACCAGATTAGGGCCTGAAGCCATCCTGCGGTGTTGCGGCCAGGTCACAAGAAAGCAAGTTGAAGAAAGGAGCTCAGGGGCACTGTAATTCACAAACCTGCAGAGTTATAAATGACAGCTATCGTCCGAAAATAGACTGAAGTAAGGCTGCCAAGAGGACTTGAAAGCGGGGCAGAATTGCAGGAAACCGATTTCAGGAGGTAGACTGGAATTGCATTGAAAGCATAGGAAAAGAGGCAGAACGTCCACAATGATGCACTTGGCTAAAAAGGGCGTATGCGTTTTTTCCTGAATATATTCAGGAAAAAACGCATACGCTCTTTTTGGCCAACCAAGCAAGCTTGCAAAGGAAATCTGCACTACAATGAAGTCTCACTTCCCCCCGGTCAAAAGGGCCATCTGAAAAAAGTGTAAAATCCAGAAAGGCAGGACAGGCCATGGAGAACTGGGAGCCTTGTTATGCTGATGGGCGGGATGTAAATTGCCAACAACCACTCAGGAGAAGTGTATGGTGTTTCCTGAAACATCTAAAAAACAAAGCAACAGAACCTAGGGCACTTCCACTTATGGTCCTATAGCTTAGGGAAATTAAAATCAAAAAGACACAGCCACCCCAAAGTTTGGAACGGCTCTGTTGACAAGAACCTCGTTTATAGTACAAGTTCAACATCGCAGAAAGTGAAAAATGGATAAAGAAGTTGTGGTATTTACTTACAAAGCAATATCACTCAGCAATGAAATCTGTGTCATCAGGCCCTTAGCAGCACAATGAGTGGATTCAGGTATGATGATTCTAACTGAAATAAGTCACACAGAAAAAGAAACATCATAAGATATCAGTAATACACTGAATGTAAACTTGGCTACACAGGAACTGAATTACAGAACAGAACAGGGTCTCAAATTTAGAAAACCAACTTATTCTTGCTTAAGGGTAAAGGAGAGTTGGGGTGCTGCATAAAACCAGAGATTGAAATGAGCACAGATAAAGTTCCTTAAGCCAAATATGGAATAGACAAGAGCTACTCCTTGCTCAACGAAATGGACTCAACACCGCATATTAAACGCCTAAGAATGTACCTGACTAGTAAGTATCTTAAAACCTATGGATTGCTATGTCTCCGAAAGAGAATCAAGCATGTGTACAGGGGCATAAACGCAGCAGTGATAGGATTGGAGAGGTTCGGTTAGCAAATGAAGACGCTTTGAAGTCATATTGCATGGTACCCTTTACACGGGTCTTAACTCTCCAGGTTTAAGGTATTCTTCCTTCAGCTAAAACATGCATGTGGAACCCAAGTATGATCAACCATGTGAACGGGAGACGTGTTCAAATATGTCTCAGTTTTTCTCCCCTGGTACTCGGGTGCAACATTCCAGACGCTTTACTAACACTCTCCCCACTTGGAGAGTCAGCGCCTTTAACCTCCTGTTTGGCCCAGTTTGCAATTTCTGCGGAAGATGAACAGGAATAGCGAGAACCAATGAGAGACTAGCTGGAGGTGTCTGAACGGGCAAATTTAACTCTCATTTCCCACCAGGAAGAGGAAATAACCAAAGGCTCAGCGTGCTGTGCCGGAACCAGATTAGGGCCTGAAGCCATCCTGCGGTGTTGCTGCCAGGTCACAAGAAAGCAAGTTGAAGAAAGGAGCTCAGGGGCACTGTAATTCACAAACCTGCAGAGTTATAAATGACAGCTATCGTCCAAAAATAGATTGAAGTAAGGCTGCCAAGAGGACTTGAAAGCGGGGCAGAATTGCAGGAAACTGATTTCAGGAGGTAGACTGGAATTGCATTGAAAGCATAGGAAAAGAGGCAGAACGTCCACAGTGATGCACTTGGCCAAAAAGGGCGTATGCGTTTTTTCCTGAATATATTCAGGAAAAAACGCATACGCCCTTTTTGGCCAACCAAGCAAGCTTGCAAAGGAAATCTGCACTACAATGAAGTCTCACTTCCCCCCGGTCAAAAGGGCCATCTGAAAAAAGTGTAAAATCCAGAAAGGCAGGACAGGCCATGGAGAACTGGGAGCCTTGTTATGCTGATGGACGGGATGTAAATTGTCAACAACCACTCGGGAGAAGTGTATGGTGTTTCCTGAAACATCTAAAAAACAAAGCAACAGAACCTAGGGCACTTCCACTTATGGTACTATAGCTTAGGGAAATTAAAATCAAAAAGACACAGCCACCCCAAAGTTTGGAACGGCTCTGTTGACAAGAACCTCGTTTACAGTACAAGTTCAACATCGCAGAAAGTGAAAAATGGATAAAGAAGTTGTGGTATTTACTTACAAAGCAATATCACTCAGCAATGAAATCTGTGTCATCAGGCCCTTAGCAGCACAATGAGTGGATTCAGGTATGATGATTCTAACTGAAATAAGTCACACAGAAAAAGAAACATCATAAGATATCAGTAATACACGGAATGTAAACTTGGCTACACAGGAACTGAATTACAGAACAGAACAGGGTCTCAAATTTAGAAAACCAACTTATGCTTGCGTAAGGGGAAAGGTGAGTTGGGGTGCTGCATAAAACCAGAGATTGAAATGAGCACAGATAAAGTTCCTTAAGTCAAATATGGAATAGACAAGAGCTACTCCTTGCTCAACGAAATGGACTCAACACCGCATATTAAACGCCTAAGAATGTACCTGACTAGTAAGTATCTTAAAACCTATGGATTGCTATGTCTCCGAAAGAGAATCAAGCATGTGTACAGGGGCATAAACGCAGCAGTGATAGTTAGGAGAGGTTCGGTGAGCAAATGAAGACCCTTTGAAGTCATATTGCATGGTACCCATTACACGGGTTTCAACTACCCAGGTTTTAGGTATTCTTCCTTCAGCTAAAACATGCATGTGGAACCCAGAGTATGATCAACCATGTGATCGGGAGACGTGTTCAAATATGTCTCAGTTTTCCTCCCCTGGTACTCGGGTGCAACATTCCAGACGCTTTACTAACACTCTCCCCACTTGGAGAGTCAGCGCCTTTAACCTCCTGTTTGGCCCAGTTTGCAATTTCTGCGGAAGATGAACAGGAATAGCGAGAACCAATGAGAGACTAGCTGGAGGTGTCTGGACGGGCAAATTTAACTCTCATTTCCCACCAGGAAGAGGAAGTAACCAAAGGCTCAGCGTGCCGTGCCGGAACCAGATTAGGGCCTGAAGCCATCCTGCGGTGTTGCGGCCAGGTCACAAGAAAGCAAGTTGAAGAAAGGAGCTCAGGGGCACTGTAATTCACAAACCTGCAGAGTTATAAATGACAGCTATCGTCCGAAAATAGACTGAAGTAAGGCTGCCAAGAGGACTTGAAAGCGGGGCAGAATTGCAGGAAACCGATTTCAGGAGGTAGACTGGAATTGCATTGAAAGCATAGGAAAAGAGGCAGAACGTCCACAATGATGCACTTGGCTAAAAAGGGCGTATGCGTTTTCTCCTGAATATATTCAGGAAAAAACGCATACGCCCTTTTTGGCCAACCAAGCAAGCTTGCAAAGGAAATCTGCACTACAATGAAGTCTCACTTCCCCCCGGTCAAAAGGGCCATCTGAAAAAAGTGTAAAATCCAGAAAGGCAGGACAGGCCATGGAGAACTGGGAGCCTTGTTATGCTGATGGGCGGGATGTAAATTGCCAACAACCACTCAGGAGAAGTGTATGGTGTTTCCTGAAACATCTAAAAAACAAAGCAACAGAACCTAGGGCACTTCCACTTATGGTCCTATAGCTTAGGGAAATTAAAATCAAAAAGACACAGCCACCCCAAAGTTTGGAACGGCTCTGTTGACAAGAACCTCGTTTATAGTACAAGTTCAACATCGCAGAAAGTGAAAAATGGATAAAGAAGTTGTGGTATTTACTTACAAAGCAATATCACTCAGCAATGAAATCTGTGTCATCAGGCCCTTAGCAGCACAATGAGTGGATTCAGGTATGATGATTCTAACTGAAATAAGTCACACAGAAAAAGAAACATCATAAGATATCAGTAATACACTGAATGTAAACTTGGCTACACAGGAACTGAATTACAGAACAGAACAGGGTCTCAAATTTAGAAAACCAACTTATTCTTGCTTAAGGGTAAAGGAGAGTTGGGGTGCTGCATAAAACCAGAGATTGAAATGAGCACAGATAAAGTTCCTTAAGCCAAATATGGAATAGACAAGAGCTACTCCTTGCTCAACGAAATGGACTCAACACCGCATATTAAACGCCTAAGAATGTACCTGACTAGTAAGTATCTTAAAACCTATGGATTGCTATGTCTCCGAAAGAGAATCAAGCATGTGTACAGGGGCATAAACGCAGCAGTGATAGGATTGGAGAGGTTCGGTTAGCAAATGAAGACGCTTTGAAGTCATATTGCATGGTACCCTTTACACGGGTCTTAACTCTCCAGGTTTAAGGTATTCTTCCTTCAGCTAAAACATGCATGTGGAACCCAAGTATGATCAACCATGTGAACGGGAGACGTGTTCAAATATGTCTCAGTTTTTCTCCCCTGGTACTCGGGTGCAACATTCCAGACGCTTTACTAACACTCTCCCCACTTGGAGAGTCAGCGCCTTTAACCTCCTGTTTGGCCCAGTTTGCAATTTCTGCGGAAGATGAACAGGAATAGCGAGAACCAATGAGAGACTAGCTGGAGGTGTCTGAACGGGCAAATTTAACTCTCATTTCCCACCAGGAAGAGGAAATAACCAAAGGCTCAGCGTGCCGTGCCAGAACCAGATTAGGGCGTGAAGCCATCCTGCGGTGTTGCTGCCAGGTCACAAGAAAGCAAGTTGAAGAAAGGAGCTCAGGGGCACTGTAATTCACAAACCTGCAGAGTTATAAATGACAGCTATCGTCCAAAAATAGATTGAAGTAAGGCTGCCAAGAGGACTTGAAAGCGGGGCAGAATTGCAGGAAACCGATTTCAGGAGGTAGACTGGAATTGCATTGAAAGCATAGGAAAAGAGGCAGAACGTCCACAGTGATGCACTTGGCCAAAAAGGGCGTATGCGTTTTTTCCTGAATATATTCAGGAAAAAACGCATACGCCCTTTTTGGCCAACCAAGCAAGCTTGCAAAGGAAATCTGCACTACAATGAAGTCTCACTTCCCCCCGGTCAAAAGGGCCATCTGAAAAAAGTGTAAAATACAGAAAGGCAGGACAGGCCATGGAGAACTGGGAGCCTTGTTATGCTGATGGACGGGATGTAAATTGTCAACAACCACTCGGGAGAAGTGTATGGTGTTTCCTGAAACATCTAAAAAACAAAGCAACAGAACCTAGGGCACTTCCACTTATGGTCCTATAGCTTAGGGAAATTAAAATCAAAAAGACACAGCCACCCCAAAGTTTGGAACGGCTCTGTTGACAAGAACCTCGTTTACAGTACAAGTTCAGCATTGCAGAAAGTGAAAAATGGATAAAGAAGTTGTGGTATTTACTTACAAAGCAATATCACTCAGCAATGAAATCTGTGTCATCAGGCCCTTAGCAGCACAATGAGTGGATTCAGGTATGATGATTCTAACTGAAATAAGTCACACAGAAAAAGAAACATCATAAGATATCAGTAATACACGGAATGGAAACTTGGCTACACAGGAACTGAATTACAGAACAGAACAGGGTCTCAAATTTAGAAAACCAACTTATGCTTGCTTAAGGGGAAAGGTGAGTTGGGGTGCTGCATAAAACCAGAGATTGAAATGAGCACAGATAAAGTTCCTTAAGTCAAATATGGAATAGACAAGAGCTACTCCTTGCTCAACGAAATGGACTCAACACCGCATATTAAACGCCTAAGAATGTACCTGACTAGTAAGTATCTTAAAACCTATGGTTTGCTATGTCTCCGAAAGAGAATCAAGCATGTGTACAGGGGCATAAACGCAGCAGTGATAGTTAGTAGAGGTTCAGTGAGCAAATGAAGACCCTTTGAAGTCATATTGCATGGTACCCATTACACGGGTCTTAACTCTCCAGGTTTAAGGTATTCTTCCTTCAGCTAAAACATGCATGTGGAACCCAGAGTATGATCAACCATGTGAACGGGAAATGTGTTCAAATATGTCTCAGTTTTCCTCCCCTGGTACTCGGGTGCAACATTCCAGACGCTTTACTAACACTCTCCCCACTTGGAGAGTCAGCGCCTTTAACCTCCTGTTTGGCCCAGTTTGCAATTTCTGCGGAAGATGAACAGGAATAGCGAGAACCAATGAGAGACTAGCTGGAGGTGTCTGGACGGGCAAATTTAACTCTCATTTCCCACCAGGAAGAGGAAGTAACCAAAGGCTCAGCGTGCCGTGCCGGAACCAGATTAGGGCCTGAAGCCATCCTGCGGTGTTGCGGCCAGGTCACAAGAAAGCAAGTTGAAGAAAGGAGCTCAGGGGCACTGTAATTCACAAACCTGCAGAGTTATAAATGAAAGCTATCGTCCAAAAATAGACTGAAGTAAGGCTGCCAAGAGGACTTGAAAGCGGGGCAGAATTGCAGGAAACCGATTTCAGGAGGTAGACTGGAATTGCATTGAAAGCATAGGAAAAGAGGCAGAACGTCCACAATGATGCACTTGGCTAAAAAGGGCGTATGCGTTTTTTCCTGAATATATTCAGGAAAAAACGCATACGCCCTTTTTGGCCAACCAAGCAAGCTTGCAAAGGAAATCTGCACTACAATGAAGTCTCACTTCCCCCCGGTCAAAAGGGCCATCTGAAAAAAGTGTAAAATCCAGAAAGGCAGGACAGGCCATGGAGAACTGGGAGCCTTGTTATGCTGATGGGCGGGATGTAAATTGCCAACAACCACTCAGGAGAAGTGTATGGTGTTTCCTGAAACATCTAAAAAACAAAGCAACAGAACCTAGGGCACTTCCACTTATGGTCCTATAGCTTAGGGAAATTAAAATCAAAAAGACACAGCCACCCCAAAGTTTGGAACGGCTCTGTTGACAAGAACCTCGTTTATAGTACAAGTTCAACATCGCAGAAAGTGAAAAATGGATAAAGAAGTTGTGGTATTTACTTACAAAGCAATATCACTCAGCAATGAAATCTGTGTCATCAGGCCCTTAGCAGCACAATGAGTGGATTCAGGTATGATGATTCTAACTGAAATAAGTCACACAGAAAAAGAAACATCATAAGATATCAGTAATACACTGAATGTAAACTTGGCTACACAGGAACTGAATTACAAAACAGAACAGGGTCTCAAATTTAGAAAACCAACTTATTCTTGCTTAAGGGTAAAGGAGAGTTGGGGTGCTGCATAAAACCAGAGATTGAAATGAGCACAGATAAAGTTCCTTAAGCCAAATATGGAATAGACAAGAGCTACTCCTTGCTCAACGAAATGGACTCAACACCGCATATTAAACGCCTAAGAATGTACCTGACTAGTAAGTATCTTAAAACCTATGGATTGCTATGTCTCCGAAAGAGAATCAAGCATGTGTACAGGGGCATAAACGCAGCAGTGATAGGATTGGAGAGGTTCGGTTAGCAAATGAAGACGCTTTGAAGTCATATTGCATGGTACCCTTTACACGGGTCTTAACTCTCCAGGTTTAAGGTATTCTTCCTTCAGCTAAAACATGCATGTGGAACCCAAGTATGATCAACCATGTGAACGGGAGACGTGTTCAAATATGTCTCAGTTTTTCTCCCCTGGTACTCGGGTGCAACATTCCAGACGCTTTACTAACACTCTCCCCACTTGGAGAGTCAGCGCCTTTAACCTCCTGTTTGGCCCAGTTTGCAATTTCTGCGGAAGATGAACAGGAATAGCGAGAACCAATGAGAGACTAGCTGGAGGTGTCTGAACGGGCAAATTTAACTCTCATTTCCCACCAGGAAGAGGAAATAACCAAAGGCTCAGCGTGCCGTGCCGGAACCAGATTAGGGCCTGAAGCCATCCTGCGGTGTTGCTGCCAGGTCACAAGAAAGCAAGTTGAAGAAAGGAGCTCAGGGGCACTGTAATTCACAAACCTGCAGAGTTATAAATGACAGCTATCGTCCAAAAATAGATTGAAGTAAGGCTGCCAAGAGGACTTGAAAGCGGGGCAGAATTGCAGGAAACTGATTTCAGGAGGTAGACTGGAATTGCATTGAAAGCATAGGAAAAGAGGCAGAACGTCCACAGTGATGCACTTGGCCAAAAAGGGCGTATGCGTTTTTTCCTGAATATATTCAGGAAAAAACGCATACGCCCTTTTTGGCCAACCAAGCAAGCTTGCAAAGGAAATCTGCACTACAATGAAGTCTCACTTCCCCCCGGTCAAAAGGGCCATCTGAAAAAAGTGTAAAATCCAGAAAGGCAGGACAGGCCATGGAGAACTGGGAGCCTTGTTATGCTGATGGACGGGATGTAAATTGTCAACAACCACTCGGGAGAAGTGTATGGTGTTTCCTGAAACATCTAAAAAACAAAGCAACAGAACCTAGGGCACTTCCACTTATGGTACTATAGCTTAGGGAAATTAAAATCAAAAAGACACAGCCACCCCAAAGTTTGGAACGGCTCTGTTTACAAGAACCTCGTTTACAGTACAAGTTCAACATCGCAGAAAGTGAAAAATGGATAAAGAAGTTGTGGTATTTACTTACAAAGCAATATCACTCAGCAATGAAATCTGTGTCATCAGGCCCTTAGCAGCACAATGAGTGGATTCAGGTATGATGATTCTAACTGAAATAAGTCACACAGAAAAAGAAACATCATAAGATATCAGTAATACACGGAATGTAAACTTGGCTACACAGGAACTGAATTACAGAACAGAACAGGGTCTCAAATTTAGAAAACCAACTTATGCTTGCGTAAGGGGAAAGGTGAGTTGGGGTGCTGCATAAAACCAGAGATTGAAATGAGCACAGATAAAGTTCCTTAAGTCAAATATGGAATAGACAAGAGCTACTCCTTGCTCAACGAAATGGACTCAACACCGCATATTAAACGCCTAAGAATGTACCTGACTAGTAAGTATCTTAAAACCTATGGATTGCTATGTCTCCGAAAGAGAATCAAGCATGTGTACAGGGGCATAAACGCAGCAGTGATAGTTAGGAGAGGTTCGGTGAGCAAATGAAGACCCTTTGAAGTCATATTGCATGGTACCCATTACACGGGTTTCAACTACCCAGGTTTTAGGTATTCTTCCTTCAGCTAAAACATGCATGTGGAACCCAGAGTATGATCAACCATGTGATCGGGAGACGTGTTCAAATATGTCTCAGTTTTCCTCCCCTGGTACTCGGGTGCAACATTCCAGACGCTTTACTAACGCTCTCCCCACTTGGAGAGTCAGAGCCTTTAACCTCCTGTTTGGCACAGTTTGCAATTTCTGTGGAAGATGAACAGGAATAGCGAGAACCAATGAGAGGCTAGCTGGAGGTGTCTGGACGGGCAAATTTAACTCTCATTTCCCACCAGGAAGAGGAAATAACCAAAGGCTCAGCGTGCCGGGCCGGAACCACATTAGGGCCTGAAGCCATCCTGCGGTGTTGCGGCCAGGTCACAAGAAAGCGAGTTGAAGGAAGGAGCTCAGGGGCACTGTAATTCACAAACCTGCAGAGTTATAAATGACAGCTATCATCCAAAAATAGACTGAAGTAAGGATGCCAAGAAGACTTGAAAGCGGAGAAAAATTGCAGGAAACCGATTTCAGGAGGTAGACTGGAATTGCATTGAAAGCATAGGAAAAGAGGCAGAACGTCCACAATGATGCACTTGGCCAAAAAGGGCGTATGCGTTTTTTCCTGAATATATTCAGGAAAAAACGCATACGCCGTTTTTGGCCAACAAAGCAAGCTTGCAAAGGAAATCTGCACTACAATGAAGTCTCACTTCCCCCCGGTCAAAAGGGCCATCTGAAAAAAGTGTAAAATCCAGAAAGGCAGGACAGGCCATGGAGAACTGGGAGCCTTGTTATGCTGATGGGCGGGATGTAAATTGCCAACAGACACTCAGGAGAAGTGTATGGTGTTTCCTGAAACATCTAAAAAACAAAGTAACAGAGCCTAGGGCACTGCCACTTATGGTCCTATAGCTTAGGGAAATTAAAATCAAAAAGACACAGCCACCCCAAAGTTTGGGACGCCTCTGTTTACAAGAACCTCGTTTTCAGTACAAGTTCAATATCACAGAAAGTGAAAAATGGATAAAGAACTTGTGGTACTTACGTACAATGCAGTATCACTCAGCAATGAAATCTATGTCATCAGGCCCGTAGCAGCATAATGAGTAGATTCAGGTACGATGATTCTAACTGAAATAAGTCACACAGAAAAAGAAACATCATAAGATATCACTAATACACGGAAGGTAAACTTGGCTACACAGGAACTGAATTCCAAAACAGAACAGGTTCTCAAATTTAGAAAACCAACTTATGCTTGCTTAAGGGGAAAGGTGAGTTGGGGTGCTGCATAAAACCAGAGATTGAAATGAGCACAGATAAAGTTCCTTAAGCCAAATATGGAATAGACAAGAGCTACTCCTTGCTCAACGAAATGGACTCAACACCGCATATTAAACGCCTAAGAATGCACCTGACTAGTAACTATCTAAAAACCTATGGATTGCTATGTCTCCGAAAGAGAATCAAGCATGTGTACAGGGGCATAAACGCAGCAGTGATAGGATTGGAGAGGTTCGGTGAGCAAATGAAGACCCTTTGAAGTCATATTGCATGGAACCCATTCCACGGGTTTCAACTACCCAGGTTTAAGGTATACTTCCTTCAGCTAAAACATGCATGTGGAACCCAGAGTATGATCAACCATGTGATCGGGAGACGTGTTCAAATATGTCTCAGTTTTCCTCCCCTGGTACTCGGGTGCAACATTCCAGACGCTTTACTCACACTCTCCCCACTTGGAGAGTCAGCGCCTTTAACCTCCTGTTTGGCACATTTTGCAATTTCTGCGGAAGATGAACAGGAATAGGGAGAACCAATGAGAGACTAGCTGGAGGTGTCTGGACGGGCAAATTTAACTCTCATTTCCCACCAGGAAGAGGAAATAACCAAAGGCTCAGCGTGCCGTGCCGGAACCACATTAGGGCCTGAAGCCATCCTGCGGTGTTGCGTCCAGGTCACAAGAAAGCGAGTTGAAGAAAGGAGCTCAGGGGCACTGTAATTCACAAACCTGCAGAGTTATAAATGACAGCTATCGTCCAAAAATAGATTGAAGTAAGGCTGCCAAGAGGACTTGAAAGCGGGGCAGAATTGCAGGAAACCGATTTCAGGAGGTAGACTGGAATTGCATTGGAAGCATAGGAAAAGAGGCAGAACGTCCACAATGATGCACTTGGCCAAAAAGTGCGTATGCGTTTTTTCCTGAATATATTCAGGAAAAAACGCATACGCCCTTTTTGGCCAACCAAGCAAGCTTGCAAAGGAAATCTGCACTACAATGAAGTCCCACTTCCCCCCTGTCAAAAGGGCCATCTGAAAAAAGTGTAAAATCCAGAAAGGCAGGACAGGCCATGGAGAACTGGGAGCCTTGTTATGCTGATGGGCGGGATGTAAATTGCCAACAACCACTCGGGAGAAGTGTATGGTGTTTCCTGAAACATCTAAAAAACAAAGCAACAGAGCCTAGGGCACTTCCACTTATGGTCCTATAGCTTAGGGAAATTAAAATCAAAAAGACTCAGCCACCCCAAAGTTTGGAACGGCTCTGTTTACTAGAACCTCGTTTACAGTACAAGCTCAACATCGCAGAAAGTGAAAAATGGATAAAGAAGTTGTGGTATTTACTTACAAAGCAATATCACTCAGCAATGAAATCTGTGTCATCAGGCCCGTAACAGCATAACGAGTGGATTCAGGTACGATGATTCTAACTGAAATAAGTCACACAGAAAAAGAAACATCATAAGATATCAGTAATACACGGAATGTAAACTTGGCTACACAGGAACTGAATTACAGAACAGAACAGGGTCTCAAATTTAGAAAACCAACTTATGCTTGCTTAAGGGGAAAGGTGAGTTGGGGTGATGCATAAAACCAGAGATTGAAATGAGCACAGATAAAGTTCCTGTGCTTTATATTTATTCCAAATATGGAATAGACAAGAGCTACTCCTTGCTCAACGAAATGGACTCAACACCCCATATTAAACGCCTAAGAATGTACCTGACTAGTAAGTATCTTAAAGCCTATGGATTGCTATGTCTCCAAAAGAGAATCAAGCGTGTGTACAGGGGCATAAACGCAGCAGTGATAGGATTGGAGAGGTTCGGTGAGCAAATGAAGACCCTTTGAAGTCATATTGCATGGTACCCATTACACGGGTCTCAACTCTCTAGGTTTAAGGTATTCTTCCTTCAGCTAAAACATGCATGTGGAACCCAGAGTATGATCAACCGTGTGAACGGGAGACGTGTTCAAATATGCCTCAGTTTTAGTCCCCTGGTACTCGGGTGCAACATTCCAGACGCTTTACTAACACTCTCCCCACTTGGAGAGTCAGCGCCTTTAACCTCCTATTTGGCCCAGTTTGCAATTTCTGCGGAAGATGAACAGGAATAGGGAGAACCAATGAGAGACTAGCTGGAGGTTTCTGGATGGTCAAATTTAACTCTCATTTTCCACCAGGAAGAGGAAATAACCAAAGGCTCAGCGTGCCGAGCCGGAACCAGATTAGGGCCTGAAGCCATCCTGCGGTGTTGCGGCCAGCTCATAAGAAAGCGAGTTGAAGAAACGAGCTCAGGGGCACTGTAATTCACAAACCTGCAGAGTTATAAATGACAGCTATCGTCCAAAAATAGACTGAAGTAAGGCTGCCAAGAGGACTTGAAAGCGGGGCAGAATTGCAGGAAACCGATTTCAGGAGGTAGACTGGAATTGCATTGAAAGCATAGGAAAAGAGGCAGAACGTCCACAATGATGCACTTGGCCATAAAGGGCGTATGCGTTTTTTCCTGAATATATTCAGGAAAAAACGCATACGCCCTTTTTGGCCAACCAAGCAAACTTGCAAAGGAAATCTGCACTACAATGAAGTCTCACTTCCCCCCGGTCAAAAGGGCCATCTGAAAAAAGTGTAAAATCCAGAAAGGCAGGACAGGCCATGGAGAACTGGGAGCCTTGTTATGCTGATGGGCGGGATGTAAATTGCCAACAGACACTGGGAGAAGTGTATGGTGTTTCCTGAAACATCTAAAAAACAAAGCAACAGAGCCTAAGGCACTTCCACTTATGGTCCTATAGCTTAGGGAAATTAAAATAAAAAAGACACAGCCACCCCAAAGTTTGGGACGCCTCTGTTTACAAGAACCTCGTTTACCGTACAAGTTCAATATCACAGAAAGTGAAAAATGGATAAAGAACTTGTGGTACTTACGTACAATGCAGTATCACTCAGCAATGAAATCTATGTCATCAGGCCCGTGGCAGCATAATGAGTGGATTCAAGTACGATAATTCTAACTGAAATATGTCACACAGAAAAAGAAACATCATAAGATATCAGTAATACAAAGAATGTATACTTGGCTACACAGGAACTGAATTACAGAACAGAACAGGGTCTCAAATTTAGAAAACCAACTTATGCTTGCTTAAGGGGAAAGGTGAGTTGGGGTGCTGCATAAAACCAGAGATTGAAATGAGCACAGATAAAGTTCCTTAAGCCAAATATGGAATAGACAAGAGCTACTCCTTGCTCAACGAAATGGACTCAACACCCCATATTAAACGCCTAAGAATGTACCTGACTAGTAAGTATCTTAAAACCTATGGATTGCTATGTCTCCAAAAGGGAATCAAGAGTGTGTACAGGGGCATAAACGCAGCAGTGATAGGATTGGAGAGGTTCGGTGAGCAAATGAAGACCCTTTGAAGTCATATTGCATGGTACCCATTCCACGGGTCTCAACTCTGCAGGTTTAAGGTATTCTTCCTTCAGCTAAAACATGCATGTGGAACCCAGAGTATGATCAACTGTGTGAACGGGAGACGTGTTCAAATATGTCTCAGTTTTCCTCCCCTGGTACTCGGGTGCAACATTCCAGATGCTTTACTAACACTCTCCCCACTTGGAGAGTCAGCGCCTTTAACCTCCTATTTGGCCCAGTTTGCAATTTCTGCGGAAGATGAACAGGAATAGGGAGAACCAATGAGAGACTAGCTGGAGGTTTCTGGATGGGCAAATTTAACTCTCATTTCCCACCAGGAAGAGGAAATAACCAAAGGCTCAGCGTGCCGAGCCGGAACCAGATTAGGGCCTGAAGCCATCCTGCGGTGTTGCGGCCAGCTCACAAGAAAGCGAGTTGAAGAAAGGAGCTCAGGGGCACTGTAATTCACAAACCTGCAGAGTTATAAATGACAGCTATCGTCCAAAAATAGACTGAAGTAAGGCTGCCAAGAGGACTTGAAAGCGGGGCAGAATTGCAGGAAACCGATTTCAGGAGGTAGACTGGAATTGCATTGAAAGCATAGGAAAAGAGGCAGAACGTCCACAATGATGCACTTGGCCAAAAAGGGCGTATGCGTTTTTTCCTGAATATATTCAGGAAAAAACGCATACGCACTTTATGGCCAACCAATCAAACTTGCAAAGGAAATCTGCACTACAATGAAGTCTCACTTCCCCCCGGTCAAAAGGGCCATCTGAAAAAAGTGTAAAATCCAGAAAGGCAGGACAGGCCATGGAGAACTGGGAGCCTTGTTATGCTGATGGGCGGGATGTAAATTGCCAACAGACACTCGGGAGAAGTGTATGGTGTTTCCTGAAACATCTAAAAAACAAAGCAACAGAGCCTAAGGCACTTCCACTTATGGTCCTATAGCTTAGGGAAATTAAAATCAAAAAGACACAGCCACCCCAAAGTTTGGGACGCCTCTGTTTACAAGAACCTCGTTTACCGTACAAGTTCAATAACACAGAAAGTGAAAAATGGATAAAGAACTTGTGGTACTTACGTACAATGCAGTATCACTCAGCAATGAAATCTATGTCATCAGGCCCGTGGCAGCATAATGAGTGGATTCAAGTACGATAATTCTAACTGAAATAAGTCACACAGAAAAAGAAACATCATAAGATATCAGTAATACAAAGAATGTATACTTGGCTACACAGGAACTGAATTACAGAACAGAACAGGGTCTCAAATTTAGAAAACCAACTTATGCTTGCTTAAGGGGAAAGGTGAGTTGGGGTGCTGCATAAAACCAGAGATTGAAATGAGCACAGATAAAGTTCCTTAAGCCAAATATGGAATAGACAAGAGCTACTCCTTGCTCAACGAAATGGACTCAACACCCCATATTAAACGCCTAAGAATGTACCTGACTAGTAAGTATCTTAAAACCTATGGATTGCTATGTCTCCAAAAGGGAATCAAGAGTGTGTACAGGGGCATAAACGCCGCAGTGATAGGATTGGAGAGGTTCGGTGAGCAAATGAAGACCCTTTGAAGTCATATTGCATGGTACCCTTTACACGGGTCTCAACTCTGCAGGTTTAAGGTATTCTTCCTTCAGCTAAAACATGCATGTGGAACCCAGAGTATGATCAACTGTGTGAACGGGAGACGTGTTCAAATATGTCTCAGTTTTCCTCCCCTGGTACTCGGGTGCAACATTCCAGATGCTTTATTAACACTCTCCCCACTTGGAGAGTCAGCACCTTTAACCTCCTGTTTGGCCCAGTTTGCAATTTCTGCGGAAGATGAACAGGAATAGGGAGAACCAATGGGAGACTAGCTGGAGGTGTCTGGACAGGCAAATTTAACTCACATTTCCCACCAGGAAGAGGAATTAACCAAAGGCTCAGCGTGCCGTGCCGGTACCAGATTAGGGCCTGAAGCAATCCTGCAGTGTGGCGGCCAGGTCACAAGAAAGTGAGTTGAAGAAACGAGCTCAGGGGCACTGTAATTCACAAACCTGCAGAGTTATAAATGACAGCTATCGTCCAAAAATAGACTGAAGTAAGGCTGCCAAGAGGACTTGAAAGCGGGGCAGAATTGCAGGAAACCGATTTCAGGAGGTAGACTGGAATTGCATTGAAAGCATAGGAAAAGAGGCAGAACGTCCACAATGATGCACTTGGCCAAAAAGTGCGTATGCGTTTTTTCCTGAATATATACAGGAAAAAACGCATACGCCCTTTTTGGCCAAACAAGCAAACTTGCAAAGGAAATCTGCACTACAATGAAGTCTCACTTCCCCCCAGTCAAAAGGGCCATCTGAAAAAAGTGTAAAATCCAGAAAGGCAGGACAGGCCATGGAGAACTGGGAGCCTTGTTATGCTGATGGGCGGGATGTAAATTGCCAACAGACACTCGGGAGAAGTGTATGGTGTTTCCTGAAACATCTAAAAAACAAAGCAACAGAGCCTAGGGCACTTCCACTTATGGTCCTATAGCTTAGGGAAATTAAAATCAAAAAGACACAGCCACCCCAAAGTTTGGGACCCCTCTGTTTACAAGAACCTCGTTTACCGTACAAGTTCAATATCACAGAAAGTGAAAAATGGATAAAGAACTTGTGGTACTTACGTACAATGCAGTATCACTCAGCAATGAAATCTATGTCATCAGGCCCGTGGCAGCATAATGAGTGGATTCAGGTACGATGATGCTAACTGAAATAAGTCACACAGAAAAAGAAACATCATAAGGTATCAGTAATACACGGAATGGAAACTTGGCTACACAGGAACTGAATTACAGAACAGAACAGGGTCTCAAATTTAGAAAACCAACTTATGCTTGCTTAAGGGGAAAGGTGAGTTGGGGTGCTGCATAAAACCAAAGGTTGAAATGAGCACAGATAAAGTTCCTTAAGCCAAATATGGAATAGACAAGAGCTACTCCTTGCTCAACGAAATGGACTCAACACCCCATATTAAACGCCTAAGAATGTACCTGACTAGTAAGTATCTTAAAACCTATGGATTGCTATGTCTCCGAAAGAGAATCAAGCGTGTGTACAGGGGCATAAACGCAGCAGTGATAGGATTGGAGAGGTTCGGTGAGCAAAAGAAGACCCTTTGAAGTCATATTACATGGTACCCATTCCACGGGTTTTAACTACCCAGGTTTAAGGTATTCTTCCTTCAGCTAAAACTTGCATGTGGAACCTAGAGTATGATCAACCATGTGATCGGGAGACGTGTTCAAATATTTCTCAGTTTTCGTATCCTGGTACTCGGGTGCAACATTCCACACGCTTTACCAACACTCTCCCGACTTGGAGAGTCAGTTCCTTAAATCTCCTGTTTGGCCCAGTTTGCAATTTCAGCGGAAGATGAACAGGAATAGTGAGAACCAATGAGAGACTAGCTGGAGGTGTCCTGACGGGCAAATTTAACACTCACATCCCACCAGGAAGAGGAATTAACCAAAGGCTCACCGTGCTGTGCCGGAACCAGATTAGGGCCTGAAGCCATCCTGCGGTGTTGCGGCCAGGTCAAAAGAAAGCGAGTTGAAGAAAGGAGCTCAGGGGCACTGTAATTCACAAACCTGCAGAGTTATAAATGACAGCTATCGTCCAAAAATAGACTGAAGTAAGGCTGCCAAGAGGACTTGAAAGCGGGGCAGAATTGCAGGAAACCGATTTCAGGAGGTAGACTGGAATTGCATTGAAAGCATAGGAAAAGAGGCAGAACGTCCACAATGATGCACTTGGCCAAAAAGGGCGTATGCGTTTTTTCCTGAATATATTCAGGAAAAAACGCATACGCCCTTTTTGGCCAACCAAGCAAGCTTGCAAAGAAGTCTGCAGTACAATGAAGTCTCACTTCCCCCCGGTCAAAAGGGCCATCTGAAAAAAGTGTAAAATCCAGAAAGGCAGGACAGGCCCTGGAGAACTGGGAGCCTTGTTATGCTGATGGGCGGGATGTAAATTGCCAACAGACACTAGGGAGAAGTGTATGGTGTTTCCTGAAACATCTAAAAAACAAAGCAACAGAGTCTAGGGCACTGCCACTTATGGTCCTATAGCTTAGGGAAATTAAAATCAAAAAGACACAGCCACCCCAAAATTTGGGACGCCTCTGTTTACAAGAACCTCGTTTACCGTACAAGTTCAATATCACAGAAAGTGAAAAATGGATAAAGAACTTGTGGTACTTACGTACAATGCAGTATCACTCAGCAATGAAATCTATGTCATCAGGCCCGTAGCAGCATAATGAGTGGATTCAGGTACGATGATTCTAACTGAAATAAGTCACACAGAAAAAGAAACATCATAAGATATCACTAATACACGGAATGTAAACTTGGCTACACAGGAACTGAATTCCAAAACAGCACAGGGTCTCAAATTCAGAAAACCAACTTATGCTTGCTTAAGGGGAAAGGTGAGTTGGGGTGCTGCATAAAACCAAAGATTGAAATGAGCACAGATAAAGTTCCTTAAGCCAAATATGGAATAGACAAGAGCTACTCCTTGCTCAACGAAATGGACTCAACACCCCATATTAAACGCCTAAGAATGTAACTGACTAGTAAGTATCTTAAAACCTATGGATTTCTATGTCTCCAAAAGAGAATCAAGCGTGTGTACAGGGGCATAAACGCAGCAGTGATATGATTGGAGAGGTTCGGTGAGCAAACGAAGACCCTTTGAAGTCATATTGCATGGTACCCATTCCACGGGTTTCAACTACCCAGGTTTAAGGTATTCTTCCTTCAGCTAAAACATGCATGTGGAACCTAGAGTATGATCAACCATGTGATCGGGAGACTTGTTCAAATATGTCTCAGTTTTTGTACCCTGGTACTCGGGTGCAACATTCCAGACGCTTTACTAACACTCTCCCCACTTGGAGAGTCAGTCCCTTTAACCTCCTGTTTGGCCCAGTTTGCAATTTCTGCGGAAGATGAACAGGAATAGGGAGAACCAATGAGAGACTAGCTGGAGGTGTCTGGACGGGCAAATTTAACTCTCATTTCCCACCAGGAAGAGGAATTAACCAAAGGCTCAGCGTGCCGTGCCGGAACCAGATTAGGACCTGAAGCCATCCTGCGGTGTTGCGGCCAGCTCAAAAGAAAGCGAGTTGAAGAAAGGAGCTCAGGGGCACTGTAATTCACAAACCTGCAGAGTTATAAATGACAGCTATCGTCCAAAAATATACTGAAGTAAGGCTGCCAAGAGGACTTGAAAGCGGGGCAGAATTGCAGGAAACCGATTTCAGGAGGTAGACTGGAATTGCATTGAAAGCATAGGAAAAGAGGCAGAACGTCCACAATGATGCACTTGGCCAAAAAGGGCGTATGCGTTTTTTCCTGAATATATTCAGGAAAAAACGCATACGCCATTTTTGGCCAACCAAGCAAGCTTGCAAAGGAAATCTGCACTACAATGAAGTCTCACTTCCCCCCGGTCAAAAGGGCCATCTGAAAAAAGTGTAAAATCCAGAAAGGCAGGACAGGCCATGGAGAACTGGGAGCCTTGTTATGCTGATGGGCGGGATGTAAATTGCCAACAGACACTCGGGAGAAGTGTATCGTGTTTCCTGAAACATCTAAAAAACAAAGCAACAGAACCTAGGCCACTTCCACTTATGGTCCTATAGCTTAGGGAAATTAAAATCAAAAAGACACAGCCACCCTAAAGTTTGGGACGCCTCTGTTTACAAGAACCTCGTTTACAGTATAAGTTCAACATCGCAGAAAGTGAAAAATGGATAAAGAAGTTGTGGTATTTACTTACAAAGCAATATCACTCAGCAATGAAATCTATGTCATCAGGCCCTTAGCAGCACAATGAGTGGATTCAGGTATGATGATTCTAACTGAAATAAGTCACACAGAAAAAGAAACATCATAAGATATCAGTAATACACGGAATGTAAACTTGGCTACACAGGAACTGAATTACAGAACAGAACAGGGTCTCAAATTTAGAAAACCAACTTATGCTTGCTTAAGGGGAAAGGTGAGTTGGGGTGCTGCATAAAACCAGAGATCGAAATGAGCACAGATAAAGTTCCTTAAGCCAAATATGGAATAGACAAGAGCTACTCCTTGCTCAACGAAATGGACTCAACACCGCATATTAAACGCCTAAGAATGTACCTGACTAGTAAGTATCTTAAAACCTATGGATTGCTATGTCTCCGAAAGAGAATGAAGCATGTGTACAGGGGCATAAACACAGCAGTGAAAGGATTGGAGAGGTTCGGTGAGCAAAAGAAGACCCTTTGAAGTCATATTACATGGTACCCATTCCACGGGTTTTAACTACCCAGGTTTAAGGTATTCTTCTTTCAGCTAAAACTTGCATGTGGAACCTAGAGTATGATCAACCATGTGATCGGGAGACGTGTTCAAATATTTCTCAGTTTTCGTATCCTGGTACTCGGGTGCAACATTCCACACGCTTTACCAACACTCTCCCGACTTGGAGAGTCAGTCCCTTAAATCTCCTGTTTGGCCCAGTTTGCAATTTCTGCGGAAGATGAACAGGAATAGTGAGAACCAATGAGAGACTAGCTGGAGGTGTCCTGACGGGCAAATTTAACACTCACATCCCACCAGGAAGAGGAATTAACCAAAGGCTCACCGTGCCGTGCCGGAACCAGATTAGGGCCTGAAGCCATCCTGCGGTGTTGCGGCCAGGTCAAAAGAAAGCGAGTTGAAGAAAGGAGCTCAGGGGCACTGTAATTCACAAACCTGCAGAGTTATAAAAGACAGCTATCGTCCAAAAATAGACTGAAGTAAGGCTGCCAAGAGGACTTGAAAGCGGGGCAGAATTGCAGGAAACCGATTTCAGGAGGTAGACTGGAATTGCATTGAAAGCATAGGAAAAGAGGCAGAACGTCCACAATGATGCACTTGGCCAAAAAGGGCGTATGCGTTTTTTCCTGAATATATTCAGGAAAAAACGCATACGCCCCTTTTGGCCAACCAAGCAAGCTTGCAAAGAACTCTGCAGTACAATGAAGTCTCACTTCCCCCCGGTCAAAAGGGCCATCTGAAAAAAGTGTAAAATCCAGAAAGGCAGGACAGGCCCTGGAGAACTGGGAGCCTTGTTATGCTGATGGGCGGGATGTAAATTGCCAACAGACACTCGGGAGAAGTGTATCGTGTTTCCTGAAACATCTAAAAAACAAAGCAACAGAGCCTAGGGCACTTCCACTTATGGTCCTATAGCTTAGGGAAATTAAAATCAAAAAGACACAGCCACCCCAAAATTTGGGACGCCTCTGTTTACAAGAACCTCGTTTACCGTACAAGTTCAATATCACAGAAAGTGAAAAATGGATAAAGAACTTGTGGTACTTACGTACAATGCAGTATCACTCAGCAATGAAATCTATGTCATCAGGCCCGTAGCAGCATAATGAGTGGATTCAGGTACGATGATTCTAACTGAAATAAGTCACACAGAAAAAGAAACATCATAAGATATCACTAATACACGGAATGTAAACTTGGCTACACAGGAACTGCATTCCAAAACAGCACAGGGTCTCAAATTCAGAAAACAAACTTATGCTTGCTTAAGGGGAAAGGTGAGTTGGGGTGCTGCATAAAACCAAAGGTTGAAATGAGCACAGATAAAGTTCCTTAAGCCAAATATGGAATAGACAAGAGCTACTCCTTGCTCAACGAAATGGACTCAACACCCCATATTAAACGCCTAAGAATGTACCTGACTAGTAAGTATCTTAAAACCTATGGATTGCTATGTCTCCAAAAGAGAATCAAGCGTGTGTACAGGGGCATAAACGCAGCAGTGATAGGATTGGAGAGGTTCGGTGAGCAAATGAAGACCCTTTGAAGTCATATTGCATGGTACCCATTCCACGGGTTTCAACTACCCAGGTTTAAGGTATTCTTCCTTCAGCTAAAACATGCATGTGGAACCTAGAGTATGATCAACCAAGTGATCGGGAGACATGTTCAAATATGTCTCAGTTTTCGTACCCTGGTACTCGGGTGCAACATTCCAGACGCTTTACTAACACTCTCCCGACTTGGAGAGTCAGTCCCTTTAACCTCCTGTTTGGCCCAGTTTGCAATTTCTGCGGAAGATGAACAGGAATAGCGAGAACAAATGAGAGACTAGCTGGAGGTGTCTGGACGGACAAATTTAACTCTCATTTCCCACCAGGAAGAGGAATTAACCAAAGGCTCAGCGTGCAGCGCCGGAACCAGATTAGGGCCTGAAGCCATCCTGCGGTGTTGCGGCCAGGTCACAAGAAAGCGAGTTGAAGAAAGGAGCTCAGGGGCACTGTAATTCACAAACCTGCAGAGTTATAAATGACAGCTATCGTCCAAAAATAGACTGAAGTAAGGCTGCCAAGAGGACTTGAAAGCGGGGCAGAATTGCAGGAAACCGATTTCAGGAGGTAGACTGGAATTGCATTGAAAGCATAGGAAAAGAGGCAGAACGTCCACAATGATGCACTTGGCCAAAAAGGGCGTATGCGTTTTTTCCTGAATATATTCAGGAAAAAACGCATACGCCATTTTTGGCCAACCAAGCAAGCTTGCAAAGGAAATCTGCACTACAATGAAGTCTCACTTCCCCCCGGTCAAAAGGGTCATCTGAAAAAAGTGTAAAATCCAGAAAGGCAGGACAGGCCATGGAGAACTGGGAGCCTTGTTATGCTGATGGGCGGGATGTAAATTGCCAACAGACACTCGGGAGAAGTGTATCGTGTTTCCTGAAACATCTAAAAAACAAAGCAACAGAACCTAGGCCACTTCCACTTATGGTCCTATAGCTTAGGGAAATTAAAATCAAAAAGACACAGCCACCCTAAAGTTTGGGACGCCTCTGTTTACAAGAACCTCGTTTACAGTATAAGTTCAACATCGCAGAAAGTGAAAAATGGATAAAGAAGTTGTGGTATTTACTTACAAAGCAATATCACTCAGCAATGAAATCTATGTCATCAGGCCCTTAGCAGCACAATGAGTGGATTCAGGTATGATGATTCTAACTGAAATAAGTCACACAGAAAAAGAAACATCATAAGATATCAGTAATACACGGAATGTAAACTTGGCTACACAGGAACTGAATTACAGAACAGAACAGGGTCTCAAATTTAGAAAACCAACTTATGCTTGCTTAAGGGGAAAGGTGAGTTGGGGTGCTGCATAAAACCAGAGATCGAAATGAGCACAGATAAAGTTCCTTAAGCCAAATATGGAATAGACAAGAGCTACTCCTTGCTCAACGAAATGGACTCAACACCCCATATTAAACGCCTAAGAATGTACCTGACTAGTAAGTATCTTAAAACCTATGGATTGCTATGTCTCCGAAAGAGAATGAAGCATGTGTACAGGGGCATAAACACAGCAGTGAAAGGATTGGAGAGGTTCGGTGAGCAAAAGAAGACCCTTTGAAGTCATATTACATGGTACCCATTCCACGGGTTTTAACTACCTTGGTTTAAGGTATTCTTCTTTCAGCTAAAACTTGCATGTGGAACCTAGAGTATGATCAACCATGTGATCGGGAGACGTGTTCAAATATTTCTCAGTTTTCGTATCCTGGTACTCGGGTGCAACATTCCAGACGCTTTACTAACACTCTCCCGACTTGGAGAGTCAATCTCTTAAATCTCCTGTTTGGCGCAGTTTGCAATTTCTGCGGAAGATGAACAGGAATAGTGAGAATCAATGAGAGACTAGCTGGAGGTGTCTGGACGGGCAAATTTAACTCTCATTTCCCACCAGGAAGAGGAATTAACCAAAGGCTCAGCGTGCCGTGCCGGAACCAGATTAGGGCCTGAAGCCCTCCTGCAGTGTTGCGGCCAGGTCACAAGAAAGCGAGTTGAAGAAAGGAGCTCAGGGGCACTGTAATTCACAAACCTGCAGAGTTATAAATGACAGCTATCGTCCAAAAATAGACTGAAGTAAGGCTGCCAAGAGGACTTGAAAGCGGGGCAGAATTGCAGGAAACCGATTTCAGGAGGTAGACTGGAATTGCATTGAAAGCATAGGAAAAGAGGCAGAACGTCCACAATGATGCACTTGGCCAAAAAGGGCGTATGCGTTTTATCCTGAATATATTCAGGAAAAAACGCATACGCCCTTTTTGGGCAACCAAGCAAGCTTGCAAAGGAAATCTGCAGTACAATGAACTCTCACTTCCCCCTGGTCAAAAGGGCCATCTGAAAAAAGTGTAAAATCCAGAAAGGCAGGACAGGCCATGGAGAACTGGGAGCCTTGTTATGCTGATGGGCGGGATGTAAATTGCCAACAGACACTAGGGAGAAGTGTATGGTGTTTCCTGAAACATCTAAAAAACAAAGCAACAGAGCCTAGGGCACTTCCACTTATGGTCCTATAGCTTAGGGAAATTAAAATCAAAAAGACACAGCCACCCCAAAGTTTGGAACGGCTCTGTTGACAAGAACCTCGTTTATACTACAAGTTCAACATCGCAGAAAGTGAAAAATGGATAAAGAAGTTGTGGTATTTACTTACAAAGCAATATCACTCAGCAATGAAATCTATGTCATCAGGCCCTTAGCAGCACAATGAGTGGATTCAGGTATGATGATTCTAACTGAAATAAGTCACACAGAAAAAGAAACATCATAAGACATCAGTAATACACGGAATGTAAACTTGGCTACACAGGAACTGAATTACAGAACAGAACAGGGTCTCAAATTTAGAAAACCAACTTATGCTTGCTTAAGGGGAAAGGTGAGTTGGGGTGCTGCATAAAACCAGAGATCGAAATGAGCACAGATAAAGTTCCTTAAGCCAAATATGGAATAGACAAGAGCTACTCCTTGCTCAACGAAATGGACTCAACACCGCATATTAAATGCCTAAGAATGTACCTGACTAGTAAGTATCTTAAAACCTATGGATTGCTATGTCTCCGAAAGAGAATGAAGCATGTGTACAGGGGCATAAACACAGCAGTGAAAGGATTGGAGAGGTTCGGTGAGCAAAAGAAGACCCTTTGAAGTCATATTACATGGTACCCATTCCACGGGTTTTAACTACCCAGGTTTAAGGTATTCTTCCTTCAGCTAAAACTTGGATGTGGAACCTAGAGTATGATCAACCATGTGATCGGGAGACGTGTTCAAATATTTCTCAGTTTTCGTATCCTGGTACTCGGGTGCAACATTCCACACGCTTTACCAACACTCTCCCGACTTGGAGAGTCAGTTCCTTAAATCTCCTGTTTGGCCCAGTTTGCAATTTCAGCGGAAGATGAACAGGAATAGTGAGAACCAATGAGAGACTAGCTGGAGGTGTCCTGACGGGCAAATTTAACACTCACATCCCACCAGGAAGAGGAATTAACCAAAGGCTCACCGTGCCGTGCCGGAACCAGATTAGGGCCTGAAGCCATCCTGCGGTGTTGCGGCCAGGTCAAAAGAAAGCGAGTTGAAGAAAGGAGCTCAGGGGCACTGTAATTCACAAACCTGCAGAGTTATAAATGACAGCTATCGTCCAAAAATATACTGAAGTAAGGCTGCCAAGAGGACTTGAAAGCGGGGCAGAATTGCAGGAAACCGATTTCAGGAGGTAGACTGGAATTGCATTGAAAGCATAGGAAAAGAGGCAGAACGTCCACAATGATGCACTTGGCCAAAAAGGGCGTATGCATTTTTTCCTGAATATATTCAGGAAAAAACGCATATGCCCTTTTTGGCCAACCAAGCAAGCTTGCAAAGAAGTCTGCAGTACAATGAAGTCTCACTTCCCCCCGGTCAAAAGGGCCATCTGAAAAAAGTGTAAAATCCAGAAAGGCAGGACAGGCCCTGGAGAACTGGGAGCCTTGTTATGCTGATGGGCGGGATGTAAATAGCCAACAGACACTAGGGAGAAGTGTATGGTGTTTCCTGAAACATCTAAAAAACAAAGCAACAGAGTCTAGGGCACTGCCACTTATGGTCCTATAGCTTAGGGAAATTAAAATCAAAAAGACACAGCCACCCCAAAATTTGGGACGCCTCTGTTTACAAGAACCTCGTTTACCGTACAAGTTCAATATCACAGAAAGTGAAAAATGGATAAAGAACTTGTGGTACTTACGTACAATGCAGTATCACTCAGCAATGAAATCTATGTCATCAGGCCCGTAGCAGCATAATGAGTGGATTCAGGTACGATGATTCTAACTGAAATAAGTCACACAGAAAAAGAAACATCATAAGATATCACTAATACACGGAATGTAAACTTGGCTACACAGGAACTGAATTCCAAAACAGCACAGGGTCTCAAATTCAGAAAACCAACTTATGCTTGCTTAAGGGGAAAGGTGAGTTGGGGTGCTGCATAAAACCAAAGATTGAAATGAGCACAGATAAAGTTCCTTAAGCCAAATATGGAATAGACAAGAGCTACTCCTTGCTCAACGAAATGGACTCAACACCCCATATTAAACGCCTAAGAATGTAACTGACTAGTAAGTATCTTAAAACCTATGGATTTCTATGTCTCCAAAAGAGAATCAAGCGTGTGTACAGGGGCATAAACGCAGCAGTGATATGATTGGAGAGGTTCGGTGAGCAAACGAAGACCCTTTGAAGTCATATTGCATGGTACCCATTCCACGGGTTTCAACTACCCAGGTTTAAGGTATTCTTCCTTCAGCTAAAACATGCATGTGGAACCTAGAGTATGATCAACCATGTGATCGGGAGACGTGTTCAAATATGTCTCAGTTTTTGTACCCTGGTACTCGGGTGCAACATTCCAGACGCTTTACTAACACTCTCCCGACTTGGAGAGTCAGTCCCTTTAACCTCCTGTTTGGCCCAGTTTGCAATTTCTGCGGAAGATGAACAGGAATAGGGAGAACCAATGAGAGACTAGCTGGAGGTGTCTGGACGGGCAAATTTAACTCTCATTTCCCACCAGGAAGAGGAATTAACCAAAGGCTCAGCGTGCCGTGCCGGAACCAGATTAGGACCTGAAGCCATCCTGCGGTGTTGCGGCCAGCTCAAAAGAAAGCGAGTTGAAGAAAGGAGCTCAGGGGCACTGTAATTCACAAACCTGCAGAGTTATAAATGACAGCTATCGTCCAAAAATAGACTGAAGTAAGGCTGCCAAGAGGACTTGAAAGCGGGGCAGAATTGCAGGAAACCGATTTCAGGAGGTAGACTGGAATTGCATTGAAAGCATAGGAAAAGAGGCAGAACGTCCACAATGATGCACTTGGCCAAAAAGGGCGTATGCGTTTTTTCCTGAATATATTCAGGAAAAAACGCATACGCCCTTTTTGGCCAACCAAGCAAGCTTGCAAAGGAAATCTGCACTACAATGAAGTCTCACTTCCCCCCGGTCAAAAGGGTCATCTGAAAAAAGTGTAAAATCCAGAAAGGCAGGACAGGCCATGGAGAACTGGGAGCCTTGTTATGCTGATGGGCGGGATGTAAATTGCCAACAGACACTCGGGAGAAGTGTATCGTGTTTCCTGAAACATCTAAAAAACAAAGCAACAGAACCTAGGCCACTTCCACTTATGGTCCTATAGCTTAGGGAAATTAAAATCAAAAAGACACAGCCACCCTAAAGTTTGGAACGCCTCTGTTTACAAGAACCTCGTTTACAGTGTAAGTTCAACATCGCAGAAAGTGAAAAATGGATAAAGAAGTTGTGGTATTTACTTACAAAGCAATATCACTCAGCAATGAAATCTATGTCATCAGGCCCTTAGCAGCACAATGAGTGGATTCAGGTATGATGATTCTAACTGAAATAAGTCACACAGAAAAAGAAACATCATAAGATATCAGTAATACACGGAATGTAAACTTGGCTACACAGGAACTGAATTACAGAACAGAACAGGGTCTCAAATTTAGAAAACCAACTTATGCTTGCTTAAGGGGAAAGGTGAGTTGGGGTGCTGCATAAAACCAGAGATCGAAATGAGCACAGATAAAGTTCCTTAAGCCAAATATGGAATAGACAAGAGCTACTCCTTGCTCAACGAAATGGACTCAACACCGCATATTAAACGCCTAAGAATGTACCTGACTAGTAAGTATCTTAAAACCTATGGATTGCTATGTCTCCGAAAGAGAATGAAGCATGTGTACAGGGGCATAAACACAGCAGTGAAAGGATTGGAGAGGTTCGGTGAGCAAAAGAAGACCCTTTGAAGTCATATTACATGGTACCCATTCCACGGGTTTTAACTACCCAGGTTTAAGGTATTCTTCTTTCAGCTAAAACTTGCATGTGGAACCTAGAGTATGATCAACCATGTGATCGGGAGACGTGTTCAAATATTTCTCAGTTTTCGTATCCTGGTACTCGGGTGCAACATTCCACACGCTTTACCAACACTCTCCCGACTTGGAGAGTCAGTCCCTTAAATCTCCTGTTTGGCCCAGTTTGCAATTTCTGCGGAAGATGAACAGGAATAGTGAGAACCAATGAGAGACTAGCTGGAGGTGTCCTGACGGGCAAATTTAACACTCACATCCCACCAGGAAGAGGAATTAACCAAAGGCTCACCGTGCCGTGCCGGAACCAGATTAGGGCCTGAAGCCATCCTGCGGTGTTGCGGCCAGGTCAAAAGAAAGCGAGTTGAAGAAAGGAGCTCAGGGGCACTGTAATTCACAAACCTGCAGAGTTATAAAAGACAGCTATCGTCCAAAAATAGACTGAAGTAAGGCTGCCAAGAGGACTTGAAAGCGGGGCAGAATTGCAGGAAACCGATTTCAGGAGGTAGACTGGAATTGCATTGAAAGCATAGGAAAAGAGGCAGAACGTCCACAATGATGCACTTGGCCAAAAAGGGCGTATGCGTTTTTTCCTGAATATATTCAGGAAAAAACGCATACGCCCCTTTTGGCCAAGCAAGCAAGCTTGCAAAGAACTCTGCAGTACAATGAAGTCTCACTTCCCCCCGGTCAAAAGGGCCATCTGAAAAAAGTGTAAAATCCAGAAAGGCAGGACAGGCCCTGGAGAACTGGGAGCCTTGTTATGCTGATGGGCGGGATGTAAATTGCCAACAGACACTCGGGAGAAGTGTATCGTGTTTCCTGAAACATCTAAAAAACAAAGCAACAGAGCCTAGGGCACTTCCACTTATGGTCCTATAGCTTAGGGAAATTAAAATCAAAAAGACACAGCCACCCAAAAGATTGGGACTCCTCTGTTTACAAGAACCTCGTTTACCGTACAAGATCAATATCACAGAAAGTGAAAAATGGATAAAGAACTTGTGGTACTTACGTACAATGCAGTATCACTCAGCAATGAAATCTATGTCATCAGGCCCGTAGCAGCATAATGAGTGGATTCAGGTACGATGATTCTAACTGAAATAAGTCACACAGAAAAAGAAACATCATAAGATATCACTAATACACGGAATGTAAACTTGGCTACACAGGAACTGAATTCCAAAACAGCACAGGGTCTCAAATTCAGAAAACAAACTTATGCTTGCTTAAGGGGAAAGGTGAGTTGGGGTGCTGCATAAAACCAAAGATTGAAATGAGCACAGATAAAGTTCCTTAAGCCAAATATGGAATAGACAAGAGCTACTCCTTGCTCAACGAAATGGACTCAACACCCCATATTAAACGCCTAAGAATGTACCTGACTAGTAAGTATCTTAAAACCTATGGATTGCTATGTCTCCAAAAGAGAATCAAGCGTGTGTACAGGGGCATAAACGCAGCAGTGATAGGATTGGAGAGGTTCGGTAGGAAATGAAGACCCTTTGAAGTCATATTGCATGGTACCCATTCCACGGGTTTCAACTACCCAGGTTTAAGGTATTCTACCTTCAGCTAAAACATGCATGTGGAACCTAGAGTATGATCAACCAAGTGATCGGGAGACATGTTCAAATATGTCTCAGTTTTCGTACTCTGGTACTCGGGTGCAACATTCCAGACGCTTTACTAACACTCTCCCGACTTGGAGAGTCAGTCCCTTTAACCTCCTGTTTGGCCCAGTTTGCAATTTCTGCGGAAGATGAACAGGAATAGCGAGAACCAATGAGAGACTAGCTGGAGGTGTCTGGACGGGCAAATTTAACTCTCATTTCCCACCAGGAAGAGGAAATAACCAAAGGCTCAGCGTGCCGTGCCGGAACCAGATTAGGGCCTGAAGCCATCCTGCGGTGTTGCGGCCAGGTCACAAGAAAGCGAGTTGAAGAAAGGAGCTCAGGGGCACTGTAATTCACAAACCTGCAGAGTTATAAATGACAGCTATCGTCCAAAAATAGACTGAAGTAAGGCTGCCAAGAGGACTTGAAAGCAGGGCAGAATTGCAGGAAACCGATTTCAGGAGGTAGACTGGAATTGCATTGAAAGCATAGGAAAAGAGGCAGAACGTCCACAATGATGCACTTGGCCAAAAAGGGCGTATGCGTTTTTTCCTGAATATATTCAGGAAAAAACGCATACGCCCTTTTTGGCCAACCAAGCAAGCTTGCAAAGGAAATCTGCAGTACAATGAACTCTCACTTCCCCCCGGTCAAAAGGGCCATCTGAAAAAAGTGTAAAATCCAGAAAGGCAGGACAGGCCATGGAGAACTGGGAGCCTTGTTATGTTGATGGGCGGGATGTAAATTGCCAACAGACACTAGGGAGAAGTGTATGGTGTTTCCTGAAACATCTAAAAAACAAAGCAACAGAGCCTAGGGCACTGCCACTTATGGTCCTATAGCTTAGGGAAATTAAAATCAAAAAGACACAGCCACCCCAAAGTTTGGAACGGCTCTGTTGACAAGAACCTCGTTTATAGTACAAGTTCAACATCGCAGAAAGTGAAAAATGGATAAAGAAGTTGTGGTATTTACTTACAAAGCAATATCACTCAGCAATGAAATCTATGTCATCAGGCCCTTAGCAGCACAATGAGTGGATTCAGGTATGATGATTCTAACTGAAATAAGTCACACAGAAAAAGAAACATCATAAGATATCAGTAATACACGGAATGTAAACTTGGCTACACAGGAACTGAATTACAGAACAGAACAGGGTCTCAAATTTAGAAAACCAACTTATGCTTGCTTAAGGGGAAAGGTGAGTTGGGGTGCTGCATAAAACCAGAGATTGAAATGAGCACAGATAAAGTTCCTTAAGCCAAATATGGAATAGACAAGAGCTACTCCTTGCTCAACGAAATGGACTCAACACCCCATATTAAACGCCTAAGAATGTACCTGACTAGTAAGTATCTTAAAACCTATGGATTGCTATGTCTCCGAAAGAGAATCAAGCATGTGTACAGGGGCATAAACGCAGCAGTGATAGGATTGGAGTGGTTCGTGAGCAAATGAACACCCTTTGAAGTCATATTGCATGGTACCCATTCCACGGGTTTCAACTACCCAGGTTTTAGGTATTCTTCCTCTAGCTAAAACACGCATGTGGAACCCAGAGTATGATCAACCATGTGATCGGGAGACGTGTTCAAATATGTCTCAGTTTTCGTACCCTGGTACTCGGGTGCAACATTCCAGACGCTTTACTAACACTCTCCCGACTTGGAGAGTCAGTCCCTTTAACCTCCTGTTTGGCCCAGTTTGCAATTTCTGCGGAAGATGAACAGGAATAGCGAGAACCAATGAGAGACTAGCTGGAGGTGTCTGGACGGACAAATTTAACTCTCATTTCCCACCAGGAAGAGGAATTAACCAAAGGCTCAGCGTGCAGCGCCGGAACCAGATTAGGGCCTGAAGCCATCCTGCGGTGTTGCGGCCAGGTCACAAGAAAGCGAGTTGAAGAAAGGAGCTCAGGGGCACTGTAATTCACAAACCTGCAGAGTTATAAATGACAGCTATCGTCCAAAAATAGACTGAAGTAAGGCTGCCAAGAGGACTTGAAAGCAGGGCAGAATTGCAGGAAACCGATTTCAGGAGGTAGACTGGAATTGCATTGAAAGCATAGGAAAAGAGGCAGAACGTCCACAATGATGCACTTGGCCAAAAAGGGCGTATGCGTTTTTTCCTGAATATATTCAGGAAAAAATGCATACGCACTTTTTGGCCAACCAAGCAAGCTTGCAAAGGAAATCTGCACTACAAAGAAGTCTCACTTCCCCCCGGTCAAAAGGGCCATCTGAAAAAAGTGTAAAATCCAGAAAGGCAGGACAGGCCATGGAGAACTGGGAGCTTTGTTTTGCTGATGGGCGGGATGTAAATTGTCAACAGACACTCCTGAGAAGTGTATGGTGTTTCCTGAAACATCTAAAAAACAAAGCAACAGAGCCTAGGGCACTTCCACTTATGGTCCTATAGCTTAGGGAAATTAAAATCAAAAAGACACAGCCACCCCAAAGTTTGGGACGCCTCTGTTTACAAGAACCTCGTTTACTGTAAAAGTTCAATATCGCAGAAAGTGAAAAATGGATAAAGAAGTTGTGGTACTTACGTACAATGCAGTATCACTCAGCAATGAAATCTTTGTCATCAGGCCCGTAGCAGCTTAATGAGTGGATTCAGGTACGATGTTTCTAACTGAAATAAGTCACACAGAAAAAGAAACATCATAAGATATCACTAATACACGGAATGTAAACTTGGCTACACAGGAACTGAATTACAGAACAGAACAGGGTCTCAAATTTAGAAAACCAACTTATGCTTGCTTAAGGGGAAAGGTGAGTTGGGGTGTTGCATAAAACCAGAGATTGAAATGAGCACAGATAAAGTTCCTTAAGCCAAATATGGAATAGACAAGAGCTACTCCTTGCTCAACGAAATGGACTCAACACCGCATATTAAACGCCTAAGAATGTACCTGACTAGTAAGTATCTTAAAACCTGTGGATTTCTATGTCTCCGAAAGAGAATCAAGCATGTGTACAGGGGCATAAACGCAGCAGTGATAGGATTGGAGAGGTTCGGTGAGCAAATGAAGACCCTTTGAAGTCATATTGCATGGTACCCATTCCACGGGTTTCAACTACCCAGGTTTAAGGTATTCTTCCTTCAGCTAAAACATGCATGTGGAACCTAGAGTATGATCAACCATGTGATCGGGAGACGTGTTCAAATATGTCTCAGTTTTCGTAACCTGGTACTCGGGTGCAACATTCCAGACGCTTTACTAACACTCTCCCGACTTGGAGAGTCAGTCCCTTTAACCTCCTGTTTGGCCCAGTTTGCAATTTCTGCGGAAGATGAACAGGAATAGCGAGAACCAATGAGAGACTAGCTGGAGGTGTCTGGACGGGCAAATTTAACTCTCATTTCCCACCAGGAAGAGGAATTAACCAAAGGCTCAGTGTGCCATGCCGGAACCAGTTTAGGACCTGAAGCCATCCTGCGGTGTTGCGGCCAGCTCAAAAGAAAGCGAGTTGAAGAAAGGAGCTCAGGGGCACTGTAATTCACAAACCTGCAGAGTTATAAATGACAGCTATCGTCCAAAAATAGACTGAAGTAAGGCTGCCAAGAGGACTTGAAAGCGGGGCAGAATTGCAGGAAACCGATTTCAGGAGGTAGACTGGAATTGCATTGAAAGCATAGGAAAAGAGGCAGAACGTCCACAATGATGCACTTGGCCAAAAAGGGCGTATGCGTTTTTTCCTGAATATATTCAGGAAAAAACGCATACGCCCTTTTTGGCCAACCAAGCAAGCTTGCAAAGGAAATCTGCACTACAATGAAGTCTCACTTCCCCCCGGTCAAAAGGGTCATCTGAAAAAAGTGTAAAATCCAGAAAGGCAGGACAGGCCATGGAGAACTGGGAGCCTTGTTATGCTGATGGGCGGGATGTAAATTGCCAACAGACACTCGGGAGAAGTGTATCGTGTTTCCTGAAACATCTAAAAAACAAAGCAACAGAACCTAGGCCACTTCCACTTATGGTCCTATAGCTTAGGGAAATTAAAATCAAAAAGACACAGCCACCCTAAAGTTTGGGACGCCTCTGTTTACAAGAACCTCGTTTACAGTATAAGTTCAACATCGCAGAAAGTGAAAAATGGATAAAGAAGTTGTGGTATTTACTTACAAAGCAATATCACTCAGCAATGAAATCTATGTCATCAGGCCCTTAGCAGCACAATGAGTGGATTCAGGTATGATGATTCTAACTGAAATAAGTCACACAGAAAAAGAAACATCATAAGGTATCAGTAATACACGGAATGTAAACTTGGCTACACAGGAACTGAATTACAGAACAGAACAGGGTCTCAAATTTAGAAAACCAACTTATGCTTGCTTAAGGGGAAAGGTGAGTTGGGGTGCTGCATAAAACCAGAGATCGAAATGAGCAGAGATAAAGTTCCTTAAGCCAAATATGGAATAGACAAGAGCTACTCCTTGCTCAACGAAATGGACTCAACACCGCATATTAAACGCCTAAGAATGTACCTGACTAGTAAGTATCTTAAAACCTATGGATTGCTATGTCTCCGAAAGAGAATGAAGCATGTGTACAGGGGCATAAACACAGCAGTGAAAGGATTGGAGAGGTTCGGTGAGCAAAAGAAGACCCTTTGAAGTCATATTACATGGTACCCATTCCACGGGTTTTAACTACCCAGGTTTAAGGTATTCTTCTTTCAGCTAAAACTTGCATGTGGAACCTAGAGTATGATCAACCATGTGATCGGGAGATGTGTTCAAATATTTCTCAGTTTTCGTATCCTGGTACTCGGGTGCAACATTCCAGACGCTTTACTAACACTCTCCCGACTTGGAGAGTCAATCTCTTAAATCTCCTGTTTGGCGCAGTTTGCAATTTCTGCGGAAGATGAACAGGAATAGGGAGAACCAATGAGAGACTAGCTGGAGGTGTCCTGACGGGCAAATTTAACACTCACATCCCACCAGGAAGAGGAATTAACCAAAGGCTCAGCGTGCCGTGCCGGAACCAGATTAGGGCCTGAAGCCATCCTGCGGTGTTGCGGCCAGCTCACAAGAAAGCGAGTTGAAGAAAGGAGCTCAGGGGCACTGTAATTCACAAACCTGCAGAGTTATAAATGACAGCTATCGTCCAAAAATAGACTGAAGTAAGGCTGCCAAGAGGACTTGAAAGCGGGGCAGAATTGCAGGAAACCGATTTCAGGAGGTAGACTGGAATTGCATTGAAAGCATAGGAAAAGAGGCAGAACGTCCACAATGATGCACTTGGCCAAAAAGGGCGTATGCGTTTTTTCCTGAATATATTCAGGAAAAAACGCATACGCACTTTTTGGCCAACCAAGCAAACTTGCAAAGGAAATCTGCACTACAATGAAGTCTCACTTCCCCCCGGTCAAAAGGGCCATCTGAAAAAAGTGTAAAATCCAGAAAGGCAGGACAGGCCATGGAGAACTGGGAGCCTTGTTATGCTGATGGGCGGGATGTAAATTGCCAACAGACACTCGGGAGAAGTGTATGGTGTTTCCTGAAACATCTAAAAAACAAAGCAACAGAGTCTAGGACACTTCCACTTATGGTCCTATAGCTTAGGGAAATTAAAATCAAAAAGACACAGCCACCCCAAAATTTGGGATGCCTCTGTTTACAAGAACCTCGTTTACAGTACAAGTTCAACATCGCAGAAAGTGAAAAATGGATAAAGAAGTTGTGGTATTTACTTACAAAGCAATATCACTCAGCAATGAAATCTATGTCATCAGGCCCTTAGCAGCACAATGAGTGCATTCAGGTATGATGATTCTAACTGAAATAAGTCACACAGAAAAAGAAACATCATAAGATATCAGTAATACACGGAATGTAAACTTGGCTACACAGGAACTGAATTACAGAACAGAACAGGGTCTCAAATTTAGAAAACCAACTTATGCTTGCTTAAGGGGAATGGTGAGTTGGGGTGCTGCATAAAACCAGAGATTGAAATGAGCACAGATAAAGTTCCTTAAGTCAAATATGGAATAGACAAGAGCTACTGCTTGCTCAACGAAATGGACTCGACACCGCATATTAAACGCCTAAGAATGTACCTGACTAGTAAGTATCTTAAAACCTATGGATTGCTATGTCTCCGAAAGAGAATGAAGCATGTGTACAGGGGCATAAACACAGCAGTGAAAGGATTGGAGAGGTTTGGTGAGCAAAAGAAAACCCTTTGAAGTCATATTACATGGTACCCATTCCACGGGTTTTAACTACCCAGGTTTAAGGTATTCTTCCTTCAGCTAAAACTTGCATGGGGAACCTAGAGTATGATCAACCATGTGATCGGGAGACGTGTTCAAATATTTCTCAGTTTTCGTATCCTGGTACTCGGGTGCAACATTCCAGACGCTTTACTAACACTCTCCCCACTTGGAGAGTCAGTCCCTTTAACCTCCTGTTTGGCCCAGTTTGCAATTTCTGCGGAAGATGAACAGGAATAGCGAGAACCAATGAGAGGCTAGCTGGAGGTGTCTGGACGGGCAAATTTAACTCTCATTTCCCACCAGGAAGAGGAATTAACCAAAGGCTCAGCGTGCCGTGCCGGAACCAGATTAGGGCCTGAAGCCATCCTGCAGTGTTGCGGCCAGCTCAAAAGAAAGCGAGTTGAAGAAAGGAGCTCAGGGGCACTGTAATTCACAAACCTGCAGAGTTATAAATGACAGCTATCGTCCAAAAATAGACTGAAGTAAGGCTGCCAAGAGGACTTGAAAGCGGGGCAGAATTGCAGGAAACCGATTTCAGGAGGTAGACTGGAATTGCATTGAAAGCATAGGAAAAGAGGCAGAACGTCCACAATGATGCACTTGGCCAAAAAGGGCGTATGCGTTTTTTCCTGAATATATTCAGGAAAAAACGCATACGCCCTTTTTGGCCAACCAAGGAAACTTGCAAAGGAAATCTGCACTACAAAGAAGTCTCACTTCCCCCCGGTCAAAAGGGCCATCTGAAAAAAGTGTAAAATCCAGAAAGGCAGGACAGGCCATGGAGAACTGGGAGCCTTGTTATTCTGAAGGGTGGGATGTAAATTGCCAAGAACCACAAGAGAGACGTGTATGGTGTTAACTGAAACATCTAAAAAACAAAGCAACAGAGCCTAGGGCACTTCCACTTATGGTCCTATAGCTTAGGGAATTTAAAATCTAAAAGACACAGCCACCCCAAAGTTTCAAACGGCTCTGTTTACAAGAACCTCGTTTACAGTACAAGTTCAACATCGCAGAAAGTGAAAAATGGATAAAGAAGTTGTGGTATTTACTTACAAAGCAATATCACTCAGCAATGAAATCTATGTCATCAGGCCCTTAGCAGCACAATGAGTGGATTCAGGTATGATGATTCTAACTGAAATAAGTCACACAGAAAAAGAAACATCATAAGATATCAGTAATACACGGAATGGAAACTTGGCTACACAGGAACTGAATTACAGAACAGAACAGGGTCTCAAATTTAGAAAACCAACGTATTCTTGCTTAAAGGTAAAGGTGAGTTGGGGTGCTGCATAAAACCAGAGATTGAAATGAGCACAGATAAAGTTCCTTAAGTCAAATATGGAATAGACAAGAGCTACTCCTTGCTCAACGAAATGGACTCAACACCGCATATTAAACGCCTAAGAATGTACCTGACTAGTAAGTATCCTAAAACCTATGGATTGCTATGTCTCCAAAAGAGAATCAAGCATGTGTACACGGGCATAAACGCAGCAGTGATAGGATTGGAGAGGTTCGGTGAGCAAATGAAGACCCTTTGAAGTCATATTGCATGGTACCCATTCCACGGGTCTCAACTCTGCAGGTTTAAGGTATTCTTCCTTCAGCTAAAACATGCATGTGGAACCCAAGTATGATCAACCATGTGAACGGGAGACGTGCTCAAATATGTCTCAGTTTTCCTCCCCTGGTACTCGGGTGCAACATTCCAGACGCTTTACTGACACTCTCCCGACTTGGAGAGTCAGTCCCTTTAACCTCCTGTTTGGCCCAGTTTGCAATTTCTGCGGAAGATGAACAGGAATAGCGAGAAGCAATGAGAGGCTAGCTGGAGGTGTCTGGACGGGCAAATTTAACTCTCATTTCCCACCAGGAAGAGGAATTAACCAAAGGCTCAGCATGCCGGGCCGGAACCAGATTAGGGCCTGAAGCCATCCTGCGGTGTTGCGGCCAGGTCACAAGAAAGCGAGTTGAAGAAAGGAGCTCAAGGGCACTGTAATTCACAAACCTGCAGAGTTATAAATGACAGCTATCGTCCAAAAATAGACTGAAGTAAGGCTGCCAAGAGGACTTGAAAGCGGGGCAGAATTGCAGGAAACCGATTTCAGGAGGTAGACTGGAATTGCATTGAAAGCATAGGAAAAGAGGCAGAACGTCCACAATGATGCACTTGGCCAAAAAGGGCGTATGCGTTTTTTCCTGAATATATTCAGGAAAAAACGCATACGCACTTTTTGGCCAACCAAGCAAGCTTGCAAAGGAAATCTGCACTACAATGAAGTCTCACTTCCCCCCGGTCAAAAGGGCCATCTGAAAAAAGTGTAAAATCCAGAAAGGCAGGACAGGCCATGGAGAACTGGGAGCCTTGTTATGCTGATGGGCGGGATGTAAATTGCCAACAGACACTTGGGAGAAGTGTATGGTGTTTCCTGAAACATCTAAAAAACAAAGCAACAGAGCCTAGGGCACTGCCACTTATGGTCCTAAAGCTTAGGGAAATTAAAATCAAAAAGACACAGCCACCCCAAAGTTTGGGACGCCTCTGTTTACAAGAACATCGTTTACAGTACAAGTTCAACATCGCAGAAAGTGAAAAATGGATAAAGAAGTTGTGGTATTTACTTACAAAGCAATATCACTCAGCAAAGAAATCTATGTCATCAGGCCCTTAGCAGCACAATGAGTGGATTCAGGTATGTAGATTCTAACTGAAATAAGTCACACAGAAAAAGAAACATCATAAGATATCAGTAATACACGGAATGGAAACTTGGCTACACAGGAACTGAATTACAGAACAGAACAGGGTCTCAAATTTAGAAAACCAACTTATTCTTGCTTAAAGGTAAAGGTGAGTTGGGGTGCTGCATAAAACCAGAGATTGAAATGAGCACAGATAAAGTTCCTTAAGTCAAATATGGAATAGACAAGAGCTACTCCTTGCTCAACGAAATGGACTCAACACCGCATATTAAACGCCTAAGAATGTACCTGACTAGTAAGTATCGTAAAACCTATGGATTGCTATGTCTCCAAAAGAGAATCAAGCATGTGTACAGGGGCATAAACGCAGCAGTGATAGGATTGGAGAGGTTCGGTGAGCAAATAAAGACCCTTTGAAGTCATATTGCATGGTACCCATTCCACGGGTCTCAACTCTGCAGGTTTAAGGTATTCTTCCTTCAGCTAAAACATGCATGTGGAACCCAAGTATGATCAACCATGTGAATGGGAGACGTGTTCAAATATGTCTCAGTTTTCCTCCCCTGGTACTCGGGTGCAACATTCCAGACGCTTTACTGACACTCTCCCGACTTGGAGAGTCAGTCCCTTTAACCTCCTGTTTGGCCCAGTTTGCAATTTCTGCGGAAGATGAACAGGAATAGCGAGAAGCAATGAGAGGCTAGCTGGAGGTGTCTGGACGGGCAAATTTAACTCTCATTTCCCACCAGGAAGAGGAATTAACCAAAGGCTCAGCATGCCGGGCCAGAACCAGATTAGGGCCTGAAGCCATCCTGCGGTGTTGCGGCCAGGTCACAAGAAAGCGAGTTGAAGAAAGGAGCTCAAGGGCACTGTAATTCACAAACCTGCAGAGTTATAAATGACAGCTATCGTCCAAAAATAGACTGAAGTAAGGCTGCCAAGAGGACTTGAAAGCGGGGCAGAATTGCAGGAAACCGATTTCAGGAGGTAGACTGGAATTGCATTGAAAGCATAGGAAAAGAGGCAGAACGTCCACAATGATGCACTTGGCCAAAAAGGGCGTATGCGTTTTTTCCTGAATATATTCAGGAAAAAACGCATACGCACTTTTTGGCCAACCAAGCAAGCTTGCAAAGGAAATCTGCACTACAATGAAGTCTCACTTCCCCCCGGTCAAAAGGGCCATCTGAAAAAAGTGTAAAATCCAGAAAGGCAGGACAGGCCATGGAGAACTGGGAGCCTTGTTATGCTGATGGGCGGGATGTAAATTGCCAACAGACACTTGGGAGAAGTGTATGGTGTTTCCTGAAACATCTAAAAAACAAAGCAACAGAGCCTAGGGCACTGCCACTTATGGTCCTATAGCTTAGGGAAATTAAAATCAAAAAGACACAGCCACCCCAAAGTTTGGGACGCCTCTGTTTACAAGAACATCGTTTACAGTACAAGTTCAACATCGCAGAAAGTGAAAAATGGATAAAGAAGTTGTGGTATTTACTTACAAAGCAATATCACTCAGCAATGAAATCTATGTCATCAGGCCCTTAGCAGCACAATGAGTGGATTGAGGTATGATGATTCTAACTGAAATAAGTCACACAGAAAAAGAAACATCATAAGATATCAGTAATACACGGAATGGAAACTTGGCTACACAGGAACTGAAGAACAGAACAGAACAGGGTCTCAAATTTAGAAAACCAACTTATGCTTGCTTAAGGGTAAAGGTGAGTTGGGGTGCTGCATAAAACCAGAGATTGAAATGAGCACAGATAAAGTTCCTTAAGCCAAATATGGAATAGACAAGAGCTACTCCTTGTTCAACGAAATGGACTCAACACCGCATATTAAACGCCTAAGAATGTACCTGACTAGTAAGTATCTTAAAACCTATGGATTGCTATATCTCCGAAAGAGAATCAAGCATGTGTACAGAGGCATAAACGGAGCAATGATAGGATTGGAGAGGTTTGGTGAGCAAATGAAGAACCTTTGAAGTCATATTGCATGGTACCCATTCCACGGGTTTCAACTACCCAGGTTTTAGGTATTCTTCCTTCAGCTAAAACATGCATGTGGAACCTAGAGTATGATCAACCATGTGATCGGGAGACGTGTTCAAATATGTCTCAGTTTTCCTCCCCTGGTACTCGGGTGCAACATTCCAGACGCTTTACTAACACTCTCCCGACTTGGAGAGTCAGTCCCTTTAACCTCCTGTTTGGCCCAGTTTGCAATTTCTGCGGAAGATGAACAGGAATAGCGAGAACCAATGAGAGACTAGCTGGAGGTGTCTGAACGGGCAAATTTAACTCTCATTTCCCACCAGGAAGAGGAATTAACCAAAGGCTCAGCGTGCCGTGCCAGAACCAGATTAGGGCCTGAAGCCATCCTGCGGTGTTGCGGCCAGCTCAAAAGAAAGCGAGTTGAAGAAAGGAGCTCAGGGGTACTGTAATTCACAAACCTGCAGAGTTATAAATGACAGCTATCGTCCAAAAATAGACTGAAGTAAGGCTGCCAAGAGGACTTGAAAGCGGGGCAGAATTGCAGGAAACCGATTTCAGGAGGTAGACTGGAATTGCATTGAAAGCATAGGAAAAGAGGCAGAACGTCCACAATGATGCACTTGGCCAAAAAGGGCGTATGCGTTTTTTCCTGAATATATTCAGGAAAAAACGCATACGCCCTTTTTGGCCAACCAAGCAAGCTTGCAAAGGAAATCTGCACTACAATGAAGTCTCACTTCCCCCCGGTCAAAAGGGCCATCTGAAAAAAGTGTAAAATCCAGAAAGGCAGGACAGGCCATGGAGAACTGGGAGCCTTGTTATTCTGAAGGGCGGGATGTAAATTGCCAAGAACCACTCGGGAGAAGTGTATGGTGTTTCCTGAAACATCTAAAAAACAAAGCAACAGAGCCTAGGGCACTTCCACTTATGGTCCTATAGCTTAGGGAAATTAAAATCAAAAAGACACAGCCACCCCAAAGTTTGGAACGGCTCTGTTTAGAAGAACCTCGTTTACAGTACAAGTTCAACATCGCAGAAAGTGAAAAATAGATAAAGAAGTTGTGGTATTTACTTACAAAACAATATCACTCAGCAATGAAATCTGTGTCATCAGGCCCTGTAGGGCGCGGTCAGCTACCTGCTACGCGGCAGGAAGCTGAAATAAGCTGAGTCATCCTTCCTGTGGCCACTGCGCTTGCGCTAAGTATACTAATGAGGTTTTAAAGTAGCGACCTATCCGATGCTGGCTCACAAATCGCACCATCGGCGAAAGCCAATCACAGAGCGACACATGTTCTTAATCCCTATATAAGCAGACTGCTATAGGATTGCGGGGTCTTCCTTCCATCTTTCTTCAACCAAGCTGTGCTCCAATAAAGTGTGATACGAGAAGAATCTTGCGTGTGGCGGCTCGTTATTCTGCTGGTCGGAAACGGCTCGCCGCATTTGGTGCCGAAACCCGGGAACTTCGCGCCCTGCATGGAGGACCGATTCAGAACTCGACACACGGAGTGAACCGTCGGTGAGTAGTCCAGTCAGGTATGTTTTCAAGATAGCGCATCAGAGAATGAACAAACAGGGACTACGGTAGATAGGCCTGAAATTATGAAAAGAGAAAAAAGAAAAGGAAAAGCAAGAAACGGTGCCAGGATTATATCCAATCCTAGATGAGTTTAAGGGATTATATTTGTTTCAACCTGATATCTAATAGAGGGATAAGACATAAGTTATAAGGCATGACCGCCCCTATAGAAGCCCGCGGAAATTTAAACCGCCGAGGCTTGGGTTTTTCTCAAGGGTCACTGAGTTTATGATTACATGGAGGACCACAACACCTGTGTGGGTACCTCAGTGGCCTTTGTCAAAGGAAAAGCTGGAGGCGGCATCCAAACTAGTGGATGAGCAGTTACAATTAGGGCATTTAGAACCCTCCCAGTCACCCTGGAATAATTAAGAAAAAATTAGGGAAATGGCGTAAAGATTGTTTCTTTTCTATTCCTTTGAATAGTCGAGATAAAGCCCCTTGTATGGAGTTGCTTGAACAGGCCTTAGGCGTTTTGATTAAATATTTAGGGAATGGGGGATTGTTTCTTGCTCCCGAGGGAATACAGAAGGGAGCCTGATCTTAATTCCCCACGCCAGTTGACCCCAGAAGCCCATCAGGCACTTCAAAAGGTAGAACAAGCTATTACAAATGCACAATTAGAACGCTGTGATGATTCTCAACCTGTTTGGATCCACACGCGCTCTAACAGCGCTAGACTCTACGACACAGGCTCAAGAGTTTACCATAAATTTTTTACATTTAAATGATGCCAATTAATGGAAGGGCCCGGATCGTGTTATTACTCGATCCAGGGGAACTCTAGTGTCTCCCCACAGGATCAAGATCCGATCTGGGTGCCATCAAGACTGACGAGAATTGTTGAAGAAAACTTCAGAGAAGATGCTGAGCTGGATGTTCCTGATGATTCTTAATCGAAGTCTTTGTATTAGTTGGAATTCCACAAAGGATTATTCAAATTGTGCAACTGAGTGCTGCCGGGCTGGAGCCCGTTGCCTTTGGAGATTTTGCCTCTTGGCTCTCTTCTGCCTTTTCCTCCTTTGGGGAGTGGGTGGGGGTAGGAATCTTTGGAGTCTGCTGTGTATTTGGGATTATGCTGTGTCTCTGGTTGGTCTGTCGTGTGCGCATCAGGGCACATCGAGATAGGGTCCTGCTCACTCAGGCACTTCTGGCTATTAATGAAGGAGATTCTCCCGCAGCCTGGCTCTCCGCCCTGAATAATTCGAAATGATTGCCCTTGCACAGAGAGGCCTTGTTGCCATTGCACCTCTATAGGGAGTCATTCATTGTCCTGATTGCCCTTGCACAGAGAGGCCTTGTTGCCATTGCACCTCTATAGGGAGTCATCCATTGTCCTGATTGCCCTTGCACAGAGAGGCCTTGTTGCCATTGCACCTCTATAGGGAGTCATTCATTGTCCTGATTGCCCTTGCACAGAGAGGCCTTGTCGCCATCGCACCTCTATAGGGAATCAGCCATTATTCTGAGGCAGCCCTTGCACCCTGCGGCCCTTGTTGGCATTGCACGCAGGAGGGTGCCTCAGACATGCCAACAGAAAACTGCCCTCGTACGGGCTATGTTCTGCTTGGTGTTCTAATAAATAAAAAAGGGGGAGATGTAGGGCGCGGTCAGCTAACTGCTACGCGGCAGGAAGCTGAAATAAGCTGAGTCATCCTTCCTGTGGCCACTGCGCTTGCGCTAAGTATACTAATGAGGTTTTAAAGTAGCGACCTATCCGATGCTGGCTCACAAATCGCACCATCGGCGAAAGCCAATCACAGAGCGACACATGTTCTTAATCCCTATATAAGCAGACTGCTATAGGATTGCGGGGTCTTCCTTCCATCTTTCTTCAACCAAGCTGTGCTCCAATAAAGTGTGATACGAGAAGAATCTTGCGTGTGGCGGCTCGTTATACTGCTGGTCGGAAACGGCTCGCCGCAAGGCCCTTAGCAGCACAATGAGTGGATTCAGGTATGATGATTCTAACTGAAATAAGTCACACAGAAAAAGAAACATCATAAGATATCAGTAATACACGGAATGTAAACTTGGCTACACAGGAACTGAATTACAGAACAGAACAGTGTCTCAAATTTAGAAAACCAACTTATGCTTGCTTAAGGGGAAAGGTGAGTTGGGGTGCTGCATAAAACCAGAGATTGAAATGAGCACAGATAAAGTTCCTTAAGCCAAATATGGAATAGACAAGAGCTACTCCTTGCTCAACGAAATGGACTCAACACCCCATATTAAACGCCTAAGAATGTACCTGACTAGTAAGTATCTTAAAACCTATGGATTGCTATGTCTCCGAAAGAGAATCAAGCATGTGTACAGGGGCATAAACGCAGCAGTGATAGGATTGGAGAGGTTCGTGAGCAAATGAAGACCCTTTGACGTCATATTGCATGGTACCCATTCCACGGGTTTCAACTACCCAGGTTTTAGGTATTCTTCCTTCAGCTAAAACATGCATGTGGAACCCAGAGTATGATCAACCATGTGATCGGGAGACGTGTTCAAATATGTCCCAGTTTTCGTACCCTGGTACTCGGGTGCAACATTCCAGATGCTTTACTAACACTCTCCCGACTTGGAGAGTCAGTCCCTTTAACCTCCTGTTTGGCCCAGTTTGCAATTTCTGCGGAAGATGAACAGGAATAGCGAGAACCAATGAGAGACTAGCTGGAGGTGTCTGGATGGGCAAATTTAACTCTCATTTCCCACCAGGAAGAGGAATTAACCAAAGGCTCAGCATGCCGTGCCAGAACCAGATTAGGGCCTGAAGACATCCTGCGGTGTTGCGGCCAGGTCACAAGAAAGCGAGTTGAAGAAAGGAGCTCAGGGGCACTGTAATTCACAAACCTGCAGAGTTATAAATGACAGCTATCGTCCAAAAATAGACTGAAGTAAGGCTGCCAAGAGGACTTGAAAGCGGGGCAGAATTGCAGGAAACCGATTTCAGGAGGTAGACTGGAATTGCATTGAAAGCATAGGAAAAGAGGCAGAACGTCCACAATGATGCACTTGGCCAAAAAGGGCGTATGCGTTTTTTCCTGAATATATTCAGGAAAAAACGCATACGCCCTTTTTGGCCAACCAAGCAAACTTGCAAAGGAAATCTGCACTACAATGAAGTCTCACTTCCCCCCGGTCAAAAGGGCCATCTGAAAAAAGTGTAAAATCCAGAAAGGCAGGACAGGCCATGGAGAACTGGGAGCCTTGTTATGCTGATGGGCGGGATGTAAATTACCAACAGACACTCAGGAGAAGTGTATGGTGTTTCCTGAAACATCTAAAAAACAAAGCAACAGAGCCTAGGGCACTTCCACTTATGGTCCTATAGCTTAGGGAAATTAAAATCAAAAAGACACAGCCACCCCAAAGTTTGGGACGCCTCTGTTTACAAGAACCTCGTTTACCTTACAAGTTCAATATCACAGAAAGTAAAAAATGCATAAAGAACTTGTGGTACTTACGTACAATGCAGTATCACTCAGCAATGAAATCTATGTCATCAGGCCCATAACAGCATCATGAGTGGATTCAGGTACGATGATTCTAACTGAAATAAGTCACACAGAAAAAGAAACATCATAAGATATCACTAATACACGGAATGTAAACTTGGCTACACAGGAACTGAATTACAGAACAGAACAGGGTCTCAAATTTAGAAAACCAACTTATGCTTGCTTAAGGGGAAAGGTGAGTTGGGGTGCTGCATAAAACCAGAGATTGAAATGAGCACAGATAAAGTTCCTTAAGCCAAATATGGAATAGACAAGAGCTACTCCTTGCTCAACGAAATGGACTCAACACCGCATATTAAACGCCTAAGAATGTACCTGACTAGTAAGTATCTTAAAACCTATGGATTGCTATGTCTCCGAAAGAGAATCAAGCATGTGTACAGGGGCATAAACGCAGCAGTGATAGGATTGGAGATGTTCGGTGAGCAAAGGAAGACCCTTTGAAGTCATATTGCATGGTACCCATTACACGGGTCTCAACTCTCCAGTTTTAAGGTATTCTTCCTTCAGCTAAAACATGCATGTGGAACCCAGAGTATGATCAACCATGTGAACGGGAGACGTGTTCAAATATGTCTCAGTTTTCGTACCCTGGTACTCGGGTGCAACATTCCAGACGCTTTACTAACACTCTCCCGACTTGGAGAGTCAGTCCCTTTAACCTCCTGTTTGGCCCAGTTTGCAATTTCTGCGGAAGATGAACAGGAATAGTGAGAACCAATGAGAGGCTAGCTGGAGGTGTCTGGACGGGCAAATTTAACTCTCATTTCCCACCAGGAAGAGGAATTAACCAAAGGCTCAGAATGCCGGGCCAGAACCAGATTAGGGCCTGAAGCCATCCTGCGGTGTTGCGGCCAGGTCACAAGAAAGCGAGTTGAAGAAAGGAGCTCAGGGGCACTGTAATTCACAAACCTGCAGAGTTATAAATGACAGCTATCATCCAAAAATAGACTGAAGTAAGGCTGCCAAGAGGACTTGAAAGTGGGGCAGAATTGCAGGAAACCGATTTCAGGAGGTAGACTGGAATTGCATTGAAAGCATAGGAAAAGAGGCAGAACGTCCACAATGATGCACTTGGCCAAAAACGGCGTATGCGTTTTTTCCTGAATATATTCAGGAAAAAACGCATACACCCTTTTTGGCCAACCAAGCAAGCTTGCAAAGGAAATCTGCACTACAATGAAGTCTCACTTCCCCCCGGTCAAAAGGGCCATCTGAAAAAAGTGTAAAATCCAGAAAGGCACGACAGGCCATGGAGAACTGGGAGCCTTGTTATGCTGATGGGCGGGATGTAAATTGCCAACAGACACTCCGGAGAAGTGTATGGTGTTTCCTGAAACATCTAAAAAACAAAGCAACAGAACCTAGGCCACTTCCACTTATGGTCCTATAGCTTAGGGAAATTAAAATCAAAAAGACACAGCCACCCCAAAGTTTGGAACGCCTCTGTTTACAAGAACCTCGTTTACAGTACAAGTTCAACATCGCAGAAAGTGAAAAATGGATAAAGAAGTTGTGGTATTCACTTACAATGCAGTATCACTCAGCAATGAAATCTATGTCCTCAGGCCCGTAGCAGCACAATGAGTGGATTCAGGTATGATGATTCTAACTGAAATAAGTCACACAGAAAAAGAAACATCATAAGATATCAGTAATACACGGAATGGAAACTTGGCTACACAAGAACTGAATTACAGAACAGAACAGGGTCTCAAATTCAGAAAACCAACTTATGCTTGCTTAAGGGTAAAGGTGAGTTGGGGTGCTGCATAAAACCAGAGATTGAAATGAGCACAGATAAAGTTCCTTAAGCCAAATATGGAATAGACAAGAGCTACTCCTTGCTCAACGAAATGGACTCAACACCGCATATTAAACGCCTAAGAATGTACCTGACTAGTAAGTATCTTAAAACCTATGGATTGCTATGTCCCTGAAAGAGTATCAAGCATGTGTACAGGGGCATAAACGCAGCAGTGATAGGATTGGAGAGGTTCGGTGAGCAAATGAAGACCCTTTGAAGTCATATTGCATGGTACCCATTCCACGGGTTTCACCTACCCAGGTTTAAGGTATTCTTCCTTCAGCTAAAACATGCATGTGGAACCTAGAGTATGATCAACCATGTGATCAGGAGACGTGTTCAAATATGTCTCAGTTTTCGTACCCTGGTACTCGGGTGCAACATTCCAGACGCTTAACTAACACTCTCCCGACTTGGAGAGTCAGTCCCTTTAACCTCCTGTTTGGCCCAGTTTGCAATTTCTGCGGAAGATGAACAGGAATAGCGAGAACCAATGAGAGACTAGCTGGAGGTGTCTGAACGGGCAAATTTAACTCTCATTTCCCACCAGGAAGAGGAAATAACCAAAGGCTCATTGTGCCATGCCGGAACCAGATTAGGGCCTGAAGACATCCTGCGGTGTTGCGGCCAGCTCACAAGAAAGCGAGTTGAAGAAAGGAGCTCAGGGGCACTGTAATTCACAAACCTGCAGAGTTATAAATGACAGCTATCGTCCAAAAATAGACTGAAGTAAGGCTGCCAAGAGGACTTGAAAGCGGGGCAGAATTGCAGGAAACCGATTTCAGGAGGTAGACTGGAATTGCATTGAAAGCATAGGAAAAGAGGCAGAACGTCCACAATGATGCACTTGGCCAAAAAGGGCGTATGCGTTTTTTCCTGAATATATTCAGGAAAAAACGCATACGCCCTTTTTGGCCAACCAAGCAAGCTTGCAAAGGAAATCTGCACTACAATGAAGTCTCACTTCCCCCCGGTCAAAAGGGCCATCTGAAAAAAGTGTAAAATCCAGAAAGGCAGGACAGGCCATGGAGAACTGGGAGCCTTGTTATTCTGAAGGGCGGGATGTAAATTGCCAAGAACCACTCGGGAGAAGTGTATGGTGTTTCCTGAAACATCTAAAAAACAAAGCAACAGAGCCTAGGGCACTTCCACTTATGGTCCTATAGCTTAGGGAAATTAAAATCAAAAAGACACAGCCACCCCAAAGTTTGGAACGGCTCTGTTTAGAAGAACCTCGTTTACAGTACAAGTTCAACATCGCAGAAAGTGAAAAATAGATAAAGAAGTTGTGGTATTTACTTACAAAACAATATCACTCAGCAATGAAATCTGTGTCATCAGGCCCTGTAGGGCGCGGTCAGCTACCTGCTACGCGGCAGGAAGCTGAAATAAGCTGAGTCATCCTTCCTGTGGCCACTGCGCTTGCGCTAAGTATACTAATGAGGTTTTAAAGTAGCGACCTATCCGATGCTGGCTCACAAATCGCACCATCGGCGAAAGCCAATCACAGAGCGACACATGTTCTTAATCCCTATATAAGCAGACTGCTATAGGATTGCGGGGTCTTCCTTCCATCTTTCTTCAACCAAGCTGTGCTCCAATAAAGTGTGATACGAGAAGAATCTTGCGTGTGGCGGCTCGTTATTCTGCTGGTCGGAAACGGCTCGCCGCATTTGGTGCCGAAACCCGGGAACTTCGCGCCCTGCATGGAGGACCGATTCAGAACTCGACACACGGAGTGAACCGTCGGTGAGTAGTCCAGTCAGGTATGTTTTCAAGATAGCGCATCAGAGAATGAACAAACAGGGACTACGGTAGATAGGCCTGAAATTATGAAAAGAGAAAAAAGAAAAGGAAAAGCAAGAAACGGTGCCAGGATTATATCCAATCCTAGATGAGTTTAAGGGATTATATTTGTTTCAACCTGATATCTAATAGAGGGATAAGACATAAGTTATAAGGCATGACCGCCCCTATAGAAGCCCGCGGAAATTTAAACCGCCGAGGCTTGGGTTTTTCTCAAGGGTCACTGAGTTTATGATTACATGGAGGACCACAACACCTGTGTGGGTACCTCAGTGGCCTTTGTCAAAGGAAAAGCTGGAGGCGGCATCCAAACTAGTGGATGAGCAGTTACAATTAGGGCATTTAGAACCCTCCCAGTCACCCTGGAATAATTAAGAAAAAATTAGGGAAATGGCGTAAAGATTGTTTCTTTTCTATTCCTTTGAATAGTCGAGATAAAGCCCCTTGTATGGAGTTGCTTGAACAGGCCTTAGGCGTTTTGATTAAATATTTAGGGAATGGGGGATTGTTTCTTGCTCCCGAGGGAATACAGAAGGGAGCCTGATCTTAATTCCCCACGCCAGTTGACCCCAGAAGCCCATCAGGCACTTCAAAAGGTAGAACAAGCTATTACAAATGCACAATTAGAACGCTGTGATGATTCTCAACCTGTTTGGATCCACACGCGCTCTAACAGCGCTAGACTCTACGACACAGGCTCAAGAGTTTACCATAAATTTTTTACATTTAAATGATGCCAATTAATGGAAGGGCCCGGATCGTGTTATTACTCGATCCAGGGGAACTCTAGTGTCTCCCCACAGGATCAAGATCCGATCTGGGTGCCATCAAGACTGACGAGAATTGTTGAAGAAAACTTCAGAGAAGATGCTGAGCTGGATGTTCCTGATGATTCTTAATCGAAGTCTTTGTATTAGTTGGAATTCCACAAAGGATTATTCAAATTGTGCAACTGAGTGCTGCCGGGCTGGAGCCCGTTGCCTTTGGAGATTTTGCCTCTTGGCTCTCTTCTGCCTTTTCCTCCTTTGGGGAGTGGGTGGGGGTAGGAATCTTTGGAGTCTGCTGTGTATTTGGGATTATGCTGTGTCTCTGGTTGGTCTGTCGTGTGCGCATCAGGGCACATCGAGATAGGGTCCTGCTCACTCAGGCACTTCTGGCTATTAATGAAGGAGATTCTCCCGCAGCCTGGCTCTCCGCCCTGAATAATTCGAAATGATTGCCCTTGCACAGAGAGGCCTTGTTGCCATTGCACCTCTATAGGGAGTCATTCATTGTCCTGATTGCCCTTGCACAGAGAGGCCTTGTTGCCATTGCACCTCTATAGGGAGTCATCCATTGTCCTGATTGCCCTTGCACAGAGAGGCCTTGTTGCCATTGCACCTCTATAGGGAGTCATTCATTGTCCTGATTGCCCTTGCACAGAGAGGCCTTGTCGCCATCGCACCTCTATAGGGAATCAGCCATTATTCTGAGGCAGCCCTTGCACCCTGCGGCCCTTGTTGGCATTGCACGCAGGAGGGTGCCTCAGACATGCCAACAGAAAACTGCCCTCGTACGGGCTATGTTCTGCTTGGTGTTCTAATAAATAAAAAAGGGGGAGATGTAGGGCGCGGTCAGCTAACTGCTACGCGGCAGGAAGCTGAAATAAGCTGAGTCATCCTTCCTGTGGCCACTGCGCTTGCGCTAAGTATACTAATGAGGTTTTAAAGTAGCGACCTATCCGATGCTGGCTCACAAATCGCACCATCGGCGAAAGCCAATCACAGAGCGACACATGTTCTTAATCCCTATATAAGCAGACTGCTATAGGATTGCGGGGTCTTCCTTCCATCTTTCTTCAACCAAGCTGTGCTCCAATAAAGTGTGATACGAGAAGAATCTTGCGTGTGGCGGCTCGTTATACTGCTGGTCGGAAACGGCTCGCCGCAAGGCCCTTAGCAGCACAATGAGTGGATTCAGGTATGATGATTCTAACTGAAATAAGTCACACAGAAAAAGAAACATCATAAGATATCAGTAATACACGGAATGTAAACTTGGCTACACAGGAACTGAATTACAGAACAGAACAGTGTCTCAAATTTAGAAAACCAACTTATGCTTGCTTAAGGGGAAAGGTGAGTTGGGGTGCTGCATAAAACCAGAGATTGAAATGAGCACAGATAAAGTTCCTTAAGCCAAATATGGAATAGACAAGAGCTACTCCTTGCTCAACGAAATGGACTCAACACCCCATATTAAACGCCTAAGAATGTACCTGACTAGTAAGTATCTTAAAACCTATGGATTGCTATGTCTCCGAAAGAGAATCAAGCATGTGTACAGGGGCATAAACGCAGCAGTGATAGGATTGGAGAGGTTCGTGAGCAAATGAAGACCCTTTGACGTCATATTGCATGGTACCCATTCCACGGGTTTCAACTACCCAGGTTTTAGGTATTCTTCCTTCAGCTAAAACATGCATGTGGAACCCAGAGTATGATCAACCATGTGATCGGGAGACGTGTTCAAATATGTCCCAGTTTTCGTACCCTGGTACTCGGGTGCAACATTCCAGATGCTTTACTAACACTCTCCCGACTTGGAGAGTCAGTCCCTTTAACCTCCTGTTTGGCCCAGTTTGCAATTTCTGCGGAAGATGAACAGGAATAGCGAGAACCAATGAGAGACTAGCTGGAGGTGTCTGGATGGGCAAATTTAACTCTCATTTCCCACCAGGAAGAGGAATTAACCAAAGGCTCAGCATGCCGTGCCAGAACCAGATTAGGGCCTGAAGACATCCTGCGGTGTTGCGGCCAGGTCACAAGAAAGCGAGTTGAAGAATGGAGCTCAGGGGCACTGTAATTCACAAACCTGCAGAGTTATAAATGACAGCTATCGTCCAAAAATAGACTGAAGTAAGGCTGCCAAGAGGACTTGAAAGCGGGGCAGAATTGCAGGAAACCGATTTCAGGAGGTAGACTGGAATTGCATTGAAAGCATAGGAAAAGAGGCAGAACGTCCACAATGATGCACTTGGCCAAAAAGGGCGTATGCGTTTTTTCCTGAATATATTCAGGAAAAAACGCATACGCCCTTTTTGGCCAACCAAGCAAACTTGCAAAGGAAATCTGCACTACAATGAAGTCTCACTTCCCCCCAGTCAAAAGGGCCATCTGAAAAAAGTGTAAAATCCAGAAAGGCAGGACAGGCCATGGAGAACTGGGAGCCTTGTTATGCTGATGGGCGGGATGTAAATTACCAACAGACACTCAGGAGAAGTGTATGGTGTTTCCTGAAACATCTAAAAAACAAAGCAACAGAGCCTAGGGCACTTCCACTTATGGTCCTATAGCTTAGGGAAATTAAAATCAAAAAGACACAGCCACCCCAAAGTTTGGGACGCCTCTGTTTACAAGAACCTCGTTTACCTTACAAGTTCAATATCACAGAAAGTAAAAAATGCATAAAGAACTTGTGGTACTTACGTACAATGCAGTATCACTCAGCAATGAAATCTATGTCATCAGGCCCATAACAGCATCATGAGTGGATTCAGGTACGATGATTCTAACTGAAATAAGTCACACAGAAAAAGAAACATCATAAGATATCACTAATACACGGAATGTAAACTTGGCTACACAGGAACTGAATTACAGAACAGAACAGGGTCTCAAATTTAGAAAACCAACTTATGCTTGCTTAAGGGGAAAGGTGAGTTGGGGTGCTGCATAAAACCAGAGATTGAAATGAGCACAGATAAAGTTCCTTAAGCCAAATATGGAATAGACAAGAGCTACTCCTTGCTCAACGAAATGGACTCAACACCGCATATTAAACGCCTAAGAATGTACCTGACTAGTAAGTATCTTAAAACCTATGGATTGCTATGTCTCCGAAAGAGAATCAAGCATGTGTACAGGGGCATAAACGCAGCAGTGATAGGATTGGAGATGTTCGGTGAGCAAAGGAAGACCCTTTGAAGTCATATTGCATGGTACCCATTACACGGGTCTCAACTCTCCAGTTTTAAGGTATTCTTCCTTCAGCTAAAACATGCATGTGGAACCCAGAGTATGATCAACCATGTGAACGGGAGACGTGTTCAAATATGTCTCAGTTTTCGTACCCTGGTACTCGGGTGCAACATTCCAGACGCTTTACTAACACTCTCCCGACTTGGAGAGTCAGTCCCTTTAACCTCCTGTTTGGCCCAGTTTGCAATTTCTGCGGAAGATGAACAGGAATAGTGAGAACCAATGAGAGGCTAGCTGGAGGTGTCTGGACGGGCAAATTTAACTCTCATTTCCCACCAGGAAGAGGAATTAACCAAAGGCTCAGAATGCTGGGCCAGAACCAGATTAGGGCCTGAAGCCATCCTGCGGTGTTGCGGCCAGGTCACAAGAAAGCGAGTTGAAGAAAGGAGCTCAGGGGCACTGTAATTCACAAACCTGCAGAGTTATAAATGACAGCTATCATCCAAAAATAGACTGAAGTAAGGCTGCCAAGAGGACTTGAAAGTGGGGCAGAATTGCAGGAAACCGATTTCAGGAGGTAGACTGGAATTGCATTGAAAGCATAGGAAAAGAGGCAGAACGTCCACAATGATGCACTTGGCCAAAAACGGCGTATGCGTTTTTTCCTGAATATATTCAGGAAAAAACGCATACACCCTTTTTGGCCAACCAAGCAAGCTTGCAAAGGAAATCTGCACTACAATGAAGTCTCACTTCCCCCCGGTCAAAAGGGCCATCTGAAAAAAGTGTAAAATCCAGAAAGGCAGGACAGGCCATGGAGAACTGGGAGCCTTGTTATGCTGATGGGCGGGATGTAAATTGCCAACAGACACTCCGGAGAAGTGTATGGTGTTTCCTGAAACATCTAAAAAACAAAGCAACAGAACCTAGGCCACTTCCACTTATGGTCCTATAGCTTAGGGAAATTAAAATCAAAAAGACACAGCCACCCCAAAGTTTGGAACGCCTCTGTTTACAAGAACCTCGTTTACAGTACAAGTTCAACATCGCAGAAAGTGAAAAATGGATAAAGAAGTTGTGGTATTCACTTACAATGCAGTATCACTCAGCAATGAAATCTATGTCCTCAGGCCCGTAGCAGCACAATGAGTGGATTCAGGTATGATGATTCTAACTGAAATAAGTCACACAGAAAAAGAAACATCATAAGATATCAGTAATACACGGAATGGAAACTTGGCTACACAAGAACTGAATTACAGAACAGAACAGGGTCTCAAATTCAGAAAACCAACTTATGCTTGCTTAAGGGTAAAGGTGAGTTGGGGTGCTGCATAAAACCAGAGATTGAAATGAGCACAGATAAAGTTCCTTAAGCCAAATATGGAATAGACAAGAGCTACTCCTTGCTCAACGAAATGGACTCAACACCGCATATTAAACGCCTAAGAATGTACCTGACTAGTAAGTATCTTAAAACCTATGGATTGCTATGTCCCTGAAAGAGTATCAAGCATGTGTACAGGGGCATAAACGCAGCAGTGATAGGATTGGAGAGGTTCAGTGAGCAAATGAAGACCCTTTGAAGTCATATTGCATGGTACCCATTCCACGGGTTTCACCTACCCAGGTTTAAGGTATTCTTCCTTCAGCTAAAACATGCATGTGGAACCTAGAGTATGATCAACCATGTGATCAGGAGACGTGTTCAAATATGTCTCAGTTTTCGTACCCTGGTACTCGGGTGCAACATTCCAGACGCTTAACTAACACTCTCCCGACTTGGAGAGTCAGTCCCTTTAACCTCCTGTTTGGCCCAGTTTGCAATTTCTGCGGAAGATGAACAGGAATAGCGAGAACCAATGAGAGACTAGCTGGAGGTGTCTGAACGGGCAAATTTAACTCTCATTTCCCACCAGGAAGAGGAAATAACCAAAGGCTCATTGTGCCATGCCGGAACCAGATTAGGGCCTGAAGACATCCTGCGGTGTTGCGGCCAGCTCACAAGAAAGCGAGTTGAAGAAAGGAGCTCAGGGGCACTGTAATTCACAAACCTGCAGAGTTATAAATGACAGCTATCGTCCAAAAATATACTGAAGTAAGGCTGCCAAGAGGACTTGAAAGCGGGGCAGAATTGCAGGAAACCGATTTCAGGAGGTAGACTGGAATTGCATTGAAAGCATAGGAAAAGAGGCAGAACGTCCACAATGATGCACTTGGCCAAAAAGGGCATATGCGTTTTTTCCTGAATATATTCAGGAAAAAACGCATATGCCCTTTTTGGCCAACCAAGCAAACTTGCAAAGGAAATCTGCACTACAATGAAGTCTCACTTCTCCCCGGTCAAAAGGGCCATCTGAAAAAAGTGTAAAATCCAGAAAGGCAGGACAGGCCATGGAGAACTGGGAGCCTTGTTATGCTGATGGGCGGGATGTAAATTGCCAACAGACACTCGGGAGAAGTGTATGGTGTTTCCTGAAACATCTAAAAAACAAAGCAACAGAGCCTAGGGCACTTCCACTTATGGTCCTATAGCTTAGGGAAATTAAAATCAAAAAGACACAGCCACCCCAATGTTTGGGACGCCTCAGTTTACAAGAACCTCGTTTACCGTACAAGTTCAATATCACAGAAATTGAAAAATGGATAAAGAACTTGTGGTACTTACGTACAATGCAGTATCACTCAGCAATGAAATCTATGTCATCAGGCCCTTAGCAGCATAATGAGTAGATTCAGGTACGATGATTCTAACTGAAATAAGTCACACAGAAAAAGAAACATCATAAGATATCACTAATACACGGAATGTAAACTTGGCTACACAGGAACTGAATTACAGAACAGAACAGGTTCTCAAATTTAGAAAACCAACTTATGCTTGCTTAAGGGGAAAGGTGAGTTGGGGTGCTGCATAAAACCAGAGATTGAAATGAGCACAGATAAAGTTCCTTAAGCCAAATATGGAATAGACAAGAGCTACTCCTTGCTCAATGAAATGGACTCAACACCGCATATTAAACGCCTAAGAATGTACCTGACTAGTAAGTACCTTAAAACCTATGGATTGCTATGTCTCCGAAAGAGAATCAAGCATGTGTACAGGGGCATAAACGCAGCAGTGATAGGATTGGAGATGTTCGGTGAGCAAATGAAGACCCTTTGAAGTCATATTGCATTGTACCCATTCCATGGGTTTCAACTACCCAGGTTTTAGGTATTCTTCCTTCAGCTAAAACATGCATGTGGAACCCAGAGTATGATCAACCATGTGATCGGGAGACGTGTTCAAATATGTCTCAGTTTTCGTACCCTGGTACTCGGGTGCAACATTCCAGACGCTTTACTAACACTCTCCCGACTTGGAGAGTCAGTCCCTTTAACCTCCTGTTTGGCCCAGTTTGCAATTTCTGTGGAAGATGAACAGGAATAGCGAGAACCAATGAGAGACTAGCTGGAGGTGTCTGGATGGGCAAATTTAACTCTCATTTCCCACCAGGAAGAGGAATTAACCAAAGGCTCAGCGTGCCGTGCCAGAACCAGATTAGGGCCTGAAGACATCCTGCGGTGTTGCGGCCAGGTCACAAGAAAGCGAGTTGAAGAAAGGAGCTCAGGGGCACTGTAATTCACAAACCTGCAGAGTTATAAATGACAGCTATCGTCCAAAAATAGACTGAAGTAAGGCTGCCAAGAGGACTTGAAAGCGGGGCAGAATTGCAGGAAACCGATTTCAGGAGGTAGACTGGAATTGCATTGAAAGCATAGGAAAAGAGGCAGAACGTCCACAATGATGCACTTGGCCAAAAAGGGCGTATGCGTTTTTTCCTGAATATATTCAGGAAAAAACGCATACGCCCTTTTTGGCCAACCAAGCAAGCTTGCAAAGGAAATCTGCACGACAATGAAGTCTCACTTCCCCCCGGTCAAAAGGGCCATCTGAAAAAAGTGTAAAATCCAGAAAGGCAGGACAGGCCATGGAGAACTGGGAGCCTTGTTATGCTGATGGGCGGGATGTAAATTGCCAACAACCACTCGGGAGAAGTGTATGGTGTTTCCTGAAACATCTAAAAAACAAAGCAACAGAACCTAGGGCACTTCCACTTATGGTCCTATAGCTTAGGGAAATTAAAATGAAAAAGACACAGCCACCCCAAAGTTTGGAACGGCTCTGTTTACAAGAACCTCGTTTACAGTACAAGTTCAACATCGCAGAAAGTGAAAAATGGATAAAGAAGTTGTGGTATTCACTTACAATGCAGTATCACTCAGCAATGAAATCTATGTCATCAGGCCCGTAGCAGCACAATGAGTGGATTCAGGTATGATGATTCTAACTGAAATAAGTCACACAGAAAAAGAAACATCATAAGATATCAGTAATACACGGAATGGAAACTTGGCTACACAGGAACTGAATTACAGAACAGAACAGGGTCTCAAACTTAGAAAACCAACTTATGCTTGCTTAAGGGGAAAGGTGAGTTGGGGTGCTGCATAAAACCAGAGATTGAAATGAGCACAGATAAAGTTCCTTAAGCCAAATATGGAATAGACAAGAGCTACTCCTTGCTCAACGAAATGGACTCAACACCGCATATTAAACGCCTAAGAATGTACCTGACTAGTAAGTATCTTAAAACCTATGGATTGCTATGTCTCCGAAAGAGAATCAAGCATGTGTACAGGGGCATAAACGCAGCAGTGATAGGATTGGAGAGGTTCGGTGAGCAAATGAAGACCCTTTGAAGTCATATTGCATGGTACCCATTCCACGGGTTTCAACTACCCAGGTTTTAGGTATTCTTCCTTCAGCTAAAACATGCATGTGGAACCCAGAGTATGATCAACCATGTGATTGGGAGACGTGTTCAAATATGTCTCAGATTTCCTCCCCTGGTACTCGGGTGCAACATTACAGACGCTTTACTAACACTCTCCCCACTTGGAGAGTCAGTGCCTTTAACCTCCTGTTTGGCCCAGTTTGCAATTTCTGCGGAAGATGAACAGGAATAGCAAGAACCAATGAGAGGCTAGCTGGAGGTGTCTGGACGGGCAAATTTAACTCTCATTTCCCACCAGGAAGAGGAATTAACCAAAGGCTCAGCATGCCGGGTCGGAACCAGATTAGGGCCTGAAGCCATCCTGCGGTGTTGCGGCCAGGTCACAAGAAAGCGAGTTGAAGAAAGGAGCTCAGGGGCACTGTAATTCACAAACCTGCAGAGTTATAAATGACAGCTATCGTCCAAAAATAGACTGAAGTAAGGCTGCCAAGAGGACTTGAAAGCGGGGCAGAATTGCAGGAAACCGATTTCAGGAGGTAGACTGGAATTGCATTGAAAGCATAGGAAAAGAGGCAGAACGTCCACAATGATGCCCTTGGCCAAAAAGGGCGTATGCGTTTTTTCTGAATATATTCAGGAAAAAACGCATACGCCCTTTTTGGCCAACCAAGCAAGCTTGCAAAGGAAATCTGCACTACAATGAAGTCTCACTTCCCCCCGGTCAAAAGGGCCATCTGAAAAAAGTGTAAAATCCAGAAAGGCAGGACAGGCCATGGAGAACTGGGAGCCTTGTTATGCTGATGGGCGGGATGTAAATTGCCAACAAACACTGGGGAGAAGTGTATGGTGTTTCCTGAAACATCTAAAAAACAAAGCAAGAGAGCCTAGGGCACTTCCACTTATGGTCCTATAGCTTAGGGAATTTAAAATCAAAAAGACACAGCCACCCCAAAGTTTCGAATGGCTCTGTTTACAAGAACCTCATTTACAGTACAAGTTCAACATCGCAGAAAGTGAAAAATGGATAAAGAAGTTGTGGTATTCACTTACAAAGCAATATCACTCAGCAATGAAATCTATGTCATCAGGCCCTTAGCAGCACAATGAGTGGATTCAGGTATGATGATTCTAACTGAAATAAGTCACACAGAAAAAGAAACATCATAAGATATCAGTAATACACGGAATGTAAACTTGGCTACACAGGAACTGAATTACAGAACAGAACAGGGTCTCAAATTTAGAAAACCAACTTATGCTTGCTTAAGGGGAAAGGTGAGTTGGGGTGCTGCATAAAACCAGAGATTGAAATGAGCACAGATAAAGTTCCTTAAGCCAAATATGGAATAGACAAGAGCTACTCCTTGCTCAAAGAAATGGACTCAACACCGCATATTAAACGCCTAAGAATGTACCTGACTAGTAAGTATCTTAAAACCTAGGGATTGCTATGTCTCCGAAAGAGAATCAAGCATGTGTACAGGGGCATAAACGCAGCAGTGATAGGATTAGAGAGGTTCGGTGAGCAAATGAAGACCCTTTGAAGTCATATTGCATGGTACCCATTCCACGGGTTTCAACTACCCAGGTTTTAGGTATTCTTCCTTCAGCTAAAACATGCATGTGGAACCCAGAGTATGATCAACCATGAGATCAGGAGACGTGTTCAAATATGTCTCAGTTTTCCTCCCCTGGCACTCGGGTGCAACATTCCAGACGCTTTACTAACACTCTCCCCACTTGGAGAGTCAGCGCCTTTAACCTCCTGTTTGGCCCAGTTTGCAATTTCTGCAGAAGATGAACAGGAATAGCGAGAACCAATGAGAGACTAGCTGGAGGTGTCTGGACGGGCAAATTTAACTCTCATTTCCCACCAGGAAGAGGAAATAACCAGAGGCTCAGCGTGCCGTGCCGGAACCAGATTAGGGCCTGAAGCCATCCTGCGGTGTTGCGGCCAGCTCAAAAGAAAGCGACTTGAAGAAAGGAGCTCAGGGGCACTGTAATTCACAAACCTGCAGAGTTATAAATGACAGCTATCGTCCAAAAATAGAGTGAAGTAAGGCTGCCAAGAGGACTTGAAAGCGGGGCAGAATTGCAGGAAACCGATTTCAGGAGGTAGACTGGAATTGCATTGAAAGCATAGGAAAAGAGGCAGAACGTCCACAATGATGCACTTGGCCAAAAAGGGCGTATGGGTTTTTTCCTGAATATATTCAGGAAAAAACGCATACGCCCTTTTTGGCCAACCAAGCAAGCTTGCAAAGGAAATCTGCACTACAATGAAGTCTCACTTCCCCCCGGTCAAAAGGGCCATCTGAAAAAAGTGTAAAATCCAGAAAGGCAGGACAGGCCATGGAGAACTGGGAGCCTTGTTATGCTGATGGGCGGGATGTAAATTGCCAACAACCACTCGGGAGAAGTGTACGGTGTTTCCTGAAACATCTAAAAAACAAAGCAACAGAACCTAGGGCACTTCCACTTATGGTCCTATAGCTTAGGGAAATTAAAATCAAAAAGACACAGCCACCCCAAAGCTTGGAACGGCTCTGTTTACAATAACCTCGTTTACCGTACAAGTTCAACATCGCAGAAAGTGAAAAATGGATAAAGAAGTTGTGGTATTCACTTACAAAGCAATATCACTCAGCAATGAAATCTATGTCATCAGGCCCTTAGCAGCACAATGAGTGGATTCAGGTATGATGATTCTAACTGAAATAAGTCACACAGAAGAAGAAACATCATAAGATATCAGTAATACACGGAATGGAAACTTGGCTACACAGGAACTGAATTACAGAACAGAACAGGGTCTCTAATTTAGAAAACCAACTTATGCTTGCTTAAGGGTAAAGGTGAGTTGGGGTGCTGCATAAAACCAGAGATTGAAATGAGCACAGATAAAGTTCCTTAAGCCAAATATGGAATAGACAAGAGCTACTCCTTGCTCAACGAAATGGACTCAACACCGCATATTAAACGCCTAAGAATGTACCTGACTAGTAAGTATCTTAAAACCTGTGGATTGCTATGTCCCTGAAAGAGTATCAAGCATGTGTACAGGGGCATAAACGCAGCAGTGATAGGATTGGAGAGGTTCGATGAGCAAATGAAGACCCTTTGAAGTCATATTGCATGGTACCCATTCCACGGGTTTCACCTACCCAGGTTTAAGGTATTCTTCCTTCAGCTAAAACATGCATGTGGAACCTAGAGTATGATCAACCATGTGATCAGGAGACGTGTTCAAATTGTCTCAGTTTTCGTACCCTGGTACTCGGGTGCAACATTCCAGACGCTTAACTAACACTCTCCCGACTTGGAGAGTCAGTCCCTTTAACCTCCTGTTTGGCCCAGTTTGCAATTTCTGCGGAAGATGAACAGGAATAGCGAGAACCAATGAGAGACTAGCTGGAGGTGTCTGAACGGGCAAATTTAACTCTCATTTCCCACCAGGAAGAGGAAATAACCAAAGGCTCATTGTGCCATGCCGGAACCAGATTAGGGCCTGAAGACATCCTGCGGTGTTGCGGCCAGCTCACAAGAAAGCGAGTTGAAGAAAGGAGCTCAGGGGCACTGTAATTCACAAACCTGCAGAGTTATAAATGACAGCTATCGTCCAAAAATATACTGAAGTAAGGCTGCCAAGAGGACTTGAAAGCGGGGCAGAATTGCAGGAAACCGATTTCAGGAGGTAGACTGGAATTGCATTGAAAGCATAGGAAAAGAGGCAGAACGTCCACAATGATGCACTTGGCCAAAAAGGGCATATGCGTTTTTTCCTGAATATATTCAGGAAAAAACGCATATGCCCTTTTTGGCCAACCAAGCAAACTTGCAAAGGAAATCTGCACTACAATGAAGTCTCACTTCTCCCCGGTCAAAAGGGCCATCTGAAAAAAGTGTAAAATCCAGAAAGGCAGGACAGGCCATGGAGAACTGGGAGCCTTGTTATGCTGATGGGCGGGATGTAAATTGCCAACAGACACACGGGAGAAGTGTATGGTGTTTCCTGAAACATCTAAAAAACAAAGCAACAGAGCCCAGGGCACTTCCACTTATGGTCCTATAGCTTAGGGAAATTAAAATCAAAAAGACACAGCCACCCCAATGTTTGGGACGCCTCAGTTTACAAGAACCTCGTTTACCGTACAAGTTCAATATCACAGAAATTGAAAAATGGATAAAGAACTTGTGGTACTTACGTACAATGCAGTATCACTCAGCAATGAAATCTATGTCATCAGGCCCTTAGCAGCATAATGAGTAGATTCAGGTACGATGATTCTAACTGAAATAAGTCACACAGAAAAAGAAACATCATAAGATATCACTAATACACGGAATTTAAACTTGGCTACACAGGAACTGAATTACAGAACAGAACAGGTTCTCAAATTTAGAAAACCAACTTATGCTTGCTTAAGGGGAAAGGTGACTTGGGGTGCTGCATAAAACCAGAGATTGAAATGAGCACAGATAAAGTTCCTTAAGCCAAATATGGAATAGACAAGAGCTACTCCTTGCTCAATGAAATGGACTCAACACCGCATATTAAACGCCTAAGAATGTACCTGACTAATAAGTATCTTAAAACCTATGGATTGCTATGTCTCCGAAAGAGAATCAAGCATGTGTACAGGGGCATAAACGCAGCAGTGATAGGATTGGAGATGTTCGGTGAGCAAATGAAGACCCTTTGAAGTCATATTGCATTGTACCCATTCCATGGGTTTCAACTACCCAGGTTTTAGGTATTCTTCCTTCAGCTAAAACATGCATGTGGAACCCAGAGTATGATCAACCATGTGATCGGGAGACGTGTTCAAATATGTCTCAGTTTTCGTATCCTGGTACTCGGGTGCAACATTCCAGACGCTTTACTAACACTCTCCCGACTTGGAGAGTCAGTCCCTTTAACCTCCTGTTTGGCCCAGTTTGCAATTTCTGTGGAAGATGAACAGGAATAGCGAGAACCAATGAGAGACTAGCTGGAGGTGTATGGATGGGCAAATTTAACTCTCATTTCCCACCAGGAAGAGGAATTAACCAAAGGCTCAGCGTGCCGTGCCAGAACCAGATTAGGGCCTGAAGACATCCTGCGGTGTTGCGGCCAGGTCACAAGAAAGCGAGTTGAAGAAAGGAGCTCAGGGGCACTGTAATTCACAAACCTGCAGAGTTATAAATGACAGCTATCGTCCAAAAATAGACTGAAGTAAGGCTGCCAAGAGGACTTGAAAGCGGGGCAGAATTGCAGGAAACCGATTTCAGGAGGTAGACTGGAATTGCATTGAAAGCATAGGAAAAGAGGCAGAACGTCCACAATGATGCCCTTGGCCAAAAAGGGCGTATGCGTTTTTTCTGAATATATTCAGGAAAAAACGCATACGCCCTTTTTGGCCAACCAAGCAAGCTTGCAAAGGAAATCTGCACTACAATGAAGTCTCACTTCCCCCCGGTCAAAAGGGCCATCTGAAAAAAGGGTAAAATCCAGAAAGGCAGGACAGGCCATGGAGAACTGGGAGCCTTGTTATGCTGATGGGCGGGATGTAAATTGCCAACAAACACTGGGGAGAAGTGTATGGTGTTTCCTGAAACATCTAAAAAACAAAGCAAGAGAGCCTAGGGCACTTCCACTTATGGTCCTATAGCTTAGGGAATTTAAAATCAAAAAGACACAGCCACCCCAAAGTTTCGAATGGCTCTGTTTACAAGAACCTCGTTTACAGTACAAGTTCAACATCGCAGAAAGTGAAAAATGGATAAAGAAGTTGTGGTATTTACTTACAAAGCAATATCACTCAGCAATGAAATCTCTGTCATCAGGCCCTTAGCAGCACAATGAGTGGATTCAGGTATGATGATTCTAACTGAAATAAGTCACACAGAAAAAGAAACATCATAAGATATCAGTAATACACGGAATGTAAACTTGGCTACAAAGGAACTGAATTACAGAACAGAACAGGGTCTCAAATTTAGAAAACCAACTTATGCTTGCTTAAGGGGAAAGGTGAGTTGGGGTGCTGCATAAAACCAGAGATTGAAATGAGCACAGATAAAGTTCCTTAAGCCAAATATGGAATAGACAAGAGCTACTCCTTGCTCAAAGAAATGGACTCAACACCGCATATTAAACGCCTAAGAATGTACCTGACTAGTAAGTATCTTAAAACCTAGGGATTGCTATGTCTCCGAAAGAGAATCAAGCATGTGTACAGGGGCATAAACGCAGCAGTGATAGGATTAGAGAGGTTCGGTGAGCAAATGAAGACCCTTTGAAGTCATATTGCATGGTACCCATTCCACGGGTTTCAACTACCCAGGTTTTAGGTATTCTTCCTTCAGCTAAAACATGCATGTGGAACCCAGAGTATGATCAACCATGAGATCGGGAGACGTGTTCAAATATGTCTCAGTTTTCCTCCCCTGGTACTCGGGTGCAACATTCCAGACGCTTTACTAACACTCTCCGCACTTGGAGAGTCAGCGCCTTTAACCTCCTGTTTGGCCCAGTTTGCAATTTCTGCAGAAGATGAACAGGAATAGCGAGAACCAATGAGAGACTAGCTGGAGGTGTCTGGACGGGCAAATTTAACTCTCATTTCCCACCAGGAAGAGGAAATAACCAGAGGCTCAGCGTGCCGTGCCGGAACCAGATTAGGGCCTGAAGCCATCCTGCGGTGTTGCGGCCAGCTCAAAAGAAAGCGACTTGAAGAAAGGAGCTCAGGGGCACTGTAATTCACAAACCTGCAGAGTTATAAATGACAGCTATCGTCCAAAAATAGACTGAAGTAAGGCTGCCAAGAGGACTTGAAAGCGGGGCAGAATTGCAGGAAACCGATTTCAGGAGGTAGACTGGAATTGCATTGAAAGCATAGGAAAAGAGGCAGAACGTCCACAATGATGCACTTGGCCAAAAAGGGCGTATGCGTTTTTTCCTGAATATATTCAGGAAAAAACGCATACGCCCTTTTTGGCCAACCAAGCAAGCTTGCAAAGGAAATCTGCACTACAATGAAGTCTCACTTCCCCCCGGTCAAAAGGGCCATCTGATAAAAGTGTAAAATCCAGAAAGGCAGGACAGGCCATGGAGAACTGGGAGCCTTGTTATGCTGATGGGCGGGATGTAAATTGCCAACAACCACTCGGGAGAAGTGTATGGTGTTTCCTGAAACATCTAAAAAACAAAGCAACAGAACCTAGGGCACTTCCACTTATGGTCCTATAGCTTAGGGAAATTAAAATCAAAAAGACACAGCCACCCCAAAGTTTGGAATGGCTCTGTTTACAATAACCTCGTTTACCGTACAAGTTCAACATCGCAGAAAGTGAAAAATGGATAAAGAAGTTGTGGTATTCACTTACAAAGCAATATCACTCAGCAATGAAATCTATGTCATCAGGCCCTTAGCAGCACAATGAGTGGATTCAGGTATGATGATTCTAACTGAAATAAGTCACACAAAAAAAGAAACATCATAAGATATCAGTAATACATGGAATGGAAACTTGGCTACACAGGAACTGAATTACAGAACAGAACAGGGTCTCTAATTTAGAAAACCAACTTATGCTTGCTTAAGGGTAAAGGTGAGTTGGGGTGCTGCATAAAACCAGAGATTGAAATGAGCACAGATAAAGTTCCTTAAGCCAAATATGGAATAGACAAGAGCTACTCCTTGCTCAACGAAATGGACTCAACACCGCATATTAAACGCCTAAGAATGTACCTGACTAGTAAGTATCTTAAAACCTATGGATTGCTATGTCTCCGAAAGAGAATCAAGCATGTGTACAGGGGCATAAACGCAGCAGTGATAGGATTGGAGAGGTTCGGTGAGCAAATAAAGACCCTTTGAAGTCATATTGCATGGTACCCATTCCACGCGTTTCACCTACCCAGGTTTAAGGTATTCTTCCTTCAGCTAAAACATGCATGTGGAACCCAAGTATTATCAACCATGTGAACGGGAGACGTGTTCAAATATGTCTCAGTTTTCCTCCCCTGGTACTCGGGTGCAACATTCCAGACGCTTTACTAACACTCTCCCCACTTGGAGAGTCAGCGCCTTTAACCTCCTGTTTGGCCCAGTTTGCAATTTCTGCGGAAGATGAACAGGAATAGCGAGAACCAATGAGAGGCTAGCTGGAGGTGTCTGGACGGGCAAATTTAACTCTCATTTCCCACCAGGAAGAGGAATTAACCAAAGGCTCAGCGTGCCGTGCCGGAACCAGATTAGGGCCTGAAGCCATCCTGCGGTGTTGCGGCCAGCTCAAAAGAAAGCGAGTTGAAGAAAGGAGCTCAGGGGCACTGTAATTCACAAACCTGCAGAGTTATAAATGACAGCTATCGTCCAAAAATAGACTGAAGTAAGGCTGCCAAGAGGACTTGAAAGCGGGGCAGAATTGCAGGAAACCGATTTCAGGAGGTAGACTGGAATTGCATTGAAAGCATAGGAAAAGAGGCAGAACGTCCACAATGATGCACTTGGCCAAAAAGGGCGTATGCGTTTTTTCCTGAATATATTCAGGAAAAAACGCATACGCCCTTTTTGGCCAACCAAGCAAGCTTGCAAAGGAAATCTGCACTACAATGAAGTCTCACTTCCCCCCGGTCAAAAGGGCCATCTGAAAAAAGTGTAAAATCCAGAAAGGCAGGACAGGCCATGGAGAACTGGGAGCCTTGTTATGCTGATGGGCGGGATGTAAATTGCCAACAGACACTCCGGAGAAGTGTATGGTGTTTCCTGAAACATCTAAAATACAAAGCAACAGAACCTAGGGCACTTCCACTTATGGTCCTATAGCTTAGGGAAATTAAAATCAAAAAGACACAGCCACCCCAAAGTTTGGAACGGCTCTGTTTACAAGAACCTCGTTTACAGTACAAGTTCAACATCGCAGAAAGTGAAAAATGGATAAAGAATTTGTGGTATTTACTTACAAAGCAATATCACGCAGCAATGAAATCTGTGTCATCAGGCCTTTAGCAGCACAATGAGTGGATTCAGGTATGATGATTCTAATTGAAATAAGTCACACAGAAAAAGAAACATCATAAGATATCAGTAATACACGGAATGTAAACTTGGCTACACAGGAACTGAATTACAGAACAGAACAGGGTCTCAAATTTAGAAAACCAACTTATGCTTGCTTAAGGGGAAAGGTGAGTTGGGGTGCTGCATGAAACCAGAGATTGAAATGAGCACAGATAAAGTTCCTTAAGCCAAATATGGAATAGACAAGAGCTACTCCTTGCTCAACGAAATGGACTCAACACCGCATATTAAACGCCTAAGAATGTACCTGACCAGTAAGTATCTTAAAACATATAGATTGCTATGTCTCCGAAAGAGAATCAAGCATGGGTACAGGGGCATAAATGCAGCAGTGATAGGATTGGAGAGGTTCAGTGAGCAAATGAAGACCCTTTGAAGTCATATTGCATGGTACCCATTCCACGGGTTTCAACTACCCAGATTTTAGGTATTCTTCCTTCAGCTAAAACATGCATGTGGAACCCAGAGTATGATCAACCATGTGATCGGGAGACGTGTTCAAATATGTCTCAGTTTTCCTCCCCTGGTACTCGGGTGCAACATTCCAGACGCTTTACTAACACTCTCCCCACTTGGAGAGTCAGCGCCTTTAAACTCCTGTTTGGCCCAGTTTGCAATTTCTGCGGAAGATGAACAGGAATAGCGAGAACAAATGAGAGGCTAGCTGGAGGTGTCTGGACGGGCAAATTTAACTCTCATTTCCCACCAGGAAGAGGAAATAACCAAAGGCTCTGCGTGCCGTACCGGAACCAGATTAGGGCCTGAAGCCATCCTGCGGTGTTGCGGCCAGCTCAAAAGAAAGCGAGTTGAAGAAAGGAGCTCAGGGGCACTGTAATTCACAAACCTGCAGAGTTATAAATGACAGCTATCGTCCAAAAATAGACTGAAGTAAGGCTGCCAAGAGGACTTGAAAGCGGGGCAGAATTGCAGGAAACCGATTTCAGGAGGTAGACTGGAATTGCATTGAAAGCATAG